>NC_142525.1:9269815-9357315 GCF_964205215.1 Stylophora pistillata
GCAATCGTACGTTTATGAACGACCACTCACCCAAGGAATGACGGCTGAGTTTGATGCGGAAAGTTAGGATCAAGAGAAAAAAATAACATGGGATACTTAGCTTAAGGTAGTAATCTCAGCAGCAATTCTTTTGCGGTTAAAAGTTAAATTACTAGCTTTTCCTACGATTGTTCGTGATTAAGTTACGAGTTAAGAACGGTGGCGCGATGTTACCATATCGAGCTGGTTTTGGAAAGTGCAGCACTTAAAGTGTAGACACCGTCTCCTCTTCATATACTTTTTATAAAATTGTCTAAACAAGAGCCTGTAAAAAAAATGCTATTCCCTCAACACTACTTTCCACATGCTTTTAAATTTGTTCTTGAAGCCTACATTGGTATTAAACATTATTTGTGACGGATGCCCAGTCTCGGATCACTGTGTCTTCTCGATACACTTATAATGCTTCACTATCTCTATAAGGTGATATCACTACTGAAGTGTTCATATCAAACTTGCAGCAACCAGATTGGTTGAGGTCTCCGACTGAGAACGAATATAACCCAATTAAAATATTAACGCTAGAACTAGTAAATAAGCCCAGTAAATACTCACAAGAAGTCAGGTTTAAATTGTTCTTTCTTTCTCTCTTTCCTTCACAGACGATAAATGCTTCAAAGACATCTGAAGTGAGTGCCTTTTCCACATGGGGCCATACTCCTCCTGCTACGTCGAATGAATCTTTTCCATTATTAAAAGAGGGTAAGTTTTTAAGAATGACTTGTTTCCTTCGAGAACTGGGAAAGAAAGCTAGCTGTGTTTGTTGCACAACAAACGCACGAGAGTCGTTTCGGTTTTTTCTGTAATGACTATTTTCTGCCGCTTTTTGATTTTCCGTCACCGAAACTGTTCAAGATTTACGAATGTAGTTCTTATTCTATTTTTTTTCATGCGCACGATCAATGCAGGCAATCCCGAGCGGGAAAGATAGACCCCATCTTGTCCACATGGGGCCTGTACCTGATCAATGCAATAGAACGAAAAATCACCTAGGGTGTGTGGGGTTCTGGTAAAGTGTATCGCTACTTCACAAGCTGTTTTGTTTGGGAGCATAGTAGATTTTCTATTTCGAAACCTAATTCTAAAGTCGGTAGTAGCTAGTATATCCCACGTATCGCAGGAGACATTTCTTGCAAGAAGCGAAGTAAATCACATTTTTAGAATCACAAGAAAGTCTGGAATGAATGGTGTAACTTTTGCCCGTCTGAAAGCTAAGAAATGAATTAGATTCAACAAAGAAATTCTGACAGAGGTCGTATCTTTTCCTATCGCATTTACCCCTCTCTCTTTCCTGCTCTCCACCCCTTCCTTTTCTTTTCCCTTCAAGTATGAAAAGCGTGAGTTTAAAAATCAACCTACACATATATGGCCAATTTATTGTTAACTATGTATCATATTGGTGGTCAGTCAGAGAATAAAGGTACTCCACTTTCTTCATGACTAATCATACATCTTGTGAGTTTGTTATTGAGTGGGAGGGGGCAGTGGAGAGGGCAGTAGAAAAAAAAGGAACGTAAGGTGTTTTAAAGATTCAATTTGTTGACCTAAAAAAGAAAACAAATAAAGTTGAGGACAGCCCTTTACTTTGCTTACACTAACTACCAAAATTTGATGCTAGGTAAGCATCCTCTCTTTAAGTCTTAAATCCATCCATCATTCGTTACCTCCGATAGGAAGAGTTCAAATTGCTTTCTAAGTCCTTACCATTTAAATGCTTTTACTTGCGTTACCAAATGTGTAACTGCCTTAATTAATGAGAATGTGTAGTTCGTATATGTCTCATCTGTTAGTGGTGGATCTTCTTGACCCTTCCATTCTCCTCACCTCTTCTTTTTCCTCTCCTTTCACTCCCGTCTTTTCTCCTCTCAGTCCCTATCTTTCCTCTCTGCCCCGAATAATTTCCCTACGTAGTCCTTCTCCTATCTCCACTCCCCTCTTTCCTCCCTCTGTCTCCCCTCCTCTATCCTCCTCTTCCTTTTCTCAATCTCTCTCTCCTCTTATCCCCTGCTATCTCTCCTCTTCTTCTCTCTCCCCTCTTCCTCTCCCTTCTCTCGCCCCCTCCTTCCCCCTCCTTTCTTCCCCTTCTCTTTATCACTTCCCTTCTCTCTTCCCTCTTCTCACACCATCCTCTCACACCATCCTCTCACACCATCCTCTCACACCATCCTCTCACACCATCCTCTCACACCATCCTCTCACACCATCCTCTCACACCATCCTCTCACACAATCCTCTCACACCATCCTATCAAACAATCCTCCTACCATCTCCTTTCTCCATCTCTTCTTCCCAACTCGCCCCCATCTATTCCATTCCTTTCTTCCCTCCACTCTCCCTCTACTTGTTCTTCACTCTCCCCCCTTTTCTCTCTCTCATTCCTTTCCCTTACACTCCTAATTCTCTCGTCTTTCCTCCCAGCTCCCTCTATCCTCCTCCTCCTCTTTATTGCAATCTATTTTACAAGACTGTTAAAAAGTGCCGCAGTTAGCATGAGGTGTTTTTGTTACACGTTAGTGCCACAGAACGCTGCAATACAATCAAGTTATAATCAGTGATTGAATCTCTCTTTTTATGTGTGCGTTCATTTTCTTTATAGATCTATCATATTCAACATCGACACCTCCGACAGGTACTTACAAAATTTGAACTATTTCTTTTTTATTTGTTTGAGTAGAAGTCTTGTTTAGCTTACATTCCATTTTGATTCACTGTGCTTTGAAACTTCTGATTTGTTTCTTTTTTTGTTTTTGTTTTTTTTTGCTCTTTGTTTTTCTTGAACGTAATTCGTAAAGTGCTCCTGAAAACACATATATTTTTTTTTATAACTTTAGTTACCTACTTTCTCCCAAAGTGCTTAAAGAATCATACAAACCAATTCTATTCCCTCAAGTTAATATTGCCACTGTATTAAGTGCATAAACGCTCCCGGAAATCGTGAAGAAGTTTTGGGAGTGTCTCAATGGTCTAATAGCTCTTACGGTTAACGGTTAAAATTTTGGCCATTTTACGGTTTGCAAATAAGAAAAATAAATGTTTATATTTTCAGAACCACCACATATTATTGAATGGTGCGATGCAATTTGAGTTATGATCAGCAATTTCATCTCCCTTTTTATGTGTGTGTGTCTATATGTATGTGTGTGTGTCTATATGTATGTATGTGTGTGTGTGTGTGTGTGTGTGTGTGCATTTACTTTATAGATCTTCCAGGTTCAACACTGACAACTCCAACATGAGGTTCTAGCTATCAGCAATTTTTTGGAGTTGTTTGATTTCTTTTTGTCAGTGTATATATGTTTTTTTATAGTGGGTGTGTCTGATTCGCATAAAGTTTGGTTTCTGTTTTTTGTGTTTGTTTCGTAGGTTTGTTTTTTCCTCGTCGTAATTTTTTAAGCGCTCTTGAAGTTAGTTTTCCTTCTTCTTTGCCTGCTTCCTCCCAACGTGTTACAAGAAATGCACTTACCACTAACCAAGTATATCCCCGTAGTCCATAGTGCCAGAGTTTAAAATGCATGAGCACTCTGGAAATTGTAGAAAAGCTTTATGTTAAAGAGAAACAATAAACCTCTCGCATATTTTAAACCAAGTATAGCCCCTGCCCCGTTTCTAGTTTTCGTTGCTGTAGGGATGACTCGACTTTACACTAATCGATTTTGTGTTATACAGATAACCAAGCAGGTCGAGAGTGTGAGACCACCTACAAATGGACAACTTACTTGTTTTTAGTACCCGTGATACTTTTAAGGGGGTACTAAATTCGTGTACTCAGCAATAACAAGGGTGCGAACCAAATAGATTTTGAAGAAAGAAGGTGAGTTTCTAAAGAAACTGTGCTGCTGCGTCTGTAGGAGTAACAAAGTAATCTGGTTATATCAACTAAGTTGAAATTGTAAATTGTTACGTACAGAGTTGAGAAAGCTGACATTTCGAGCGTCAGTTCTTCGTCTTACTTCGCCCCTCTGATGGGAGAAAAGTTTAAGAATGGCGTGGAGAGAATATGAAATGTTTTGTAAGTTTTGTTTGTTGTGAGGACTAAATTTTCCTTCGCGCACATTGATTTAAGACAAAAGCCAATTGAATATCAATTGTATACCTGCAAATATTGAAAACATGAAAACATGTATTTATCATGGGTTACGTAACTCTTTCTTTGTGGTGTTGCATGGTATGTTGTCACAATTGCTTCATTAGCAGTAGGCTATATATTATAGCTGTTTTAATTTATATTCTAATTAAAGTTACTTATTAAATGATAAATGTTTTATATTCGTTTGAGTGGGGTAGCGAATACACTAGAAAATAAAGGTTCTGATGTTTTCAAAATATTACCTTAGTGTACGCAAGGGTTTTCATGTAAATATCAGGAATTTATTTCGTCATTGTAAACAGACTATATGAATTATTCATTGTACCTTTGCTGTGCAATGTCACGTATTGCCTTCATTTTACAATTGAATAAGCTGTAAGTTTTTCACTTCTTGTATTACATATGTCTAGAAATGTGGAAAAGACGAAATTTCCTCAGAATCGTTAAACCGAGTCAATTTTCATGGACTAGACTTTTTAGTGAATTTTAGTCAAACGAATGATTGTAGTAAAAGCTAGCTAAAATGACGACAAGAAATACCTAGAAGATCCAAAGAATACTTAAAGTGGAAGAAGCAGACTGATTTAGTCGCGGGAAAACGCGGATGACAAGCTGCAAGAAATTTTTTCAATAGCATGTCAAATACAATCTTGGACTGCTTTTTTTTTGCGCATTACTTGGCAATGTGATTGGTCCAGAAAGTTCGCACCACTTTCTCAGTCGAAAAGAGCTCTATATTATTGGTCAGGAGAAGTGACCCTCGTTTCATGGACCAATCACAGAGCGAAGTGACTTAAAACCAATGCAATCCAGAATTACATTGGAATCTCAATTGGAAATTGGCGTATTGCTTTACGTATATAATTACTTTTTCTCCAATTTCACTGAAATTCTGAGGTCGAGAAACCGCGACCTGAGAACTGCCCACCTTATCTTTAGGGAATTGTTGCGTGCAGTTTTTTGCCTGTTTTCCGTCAACCTTTCTCGACACGCCTGTACAAGAGAAGGAAAATTCACAACAAATAAGCAAAGAGAACAAATAAACTCACAATGGAGAAAAATAAATTGCTCTGACACGAAGCTGCATCTGAAACTGAACATAGCCATTTATCCACCAGACTAAACGTATACGTAACAAATGAAAAATTGCGCAAAATTTCGCAAGGAAATGAATGTTTCAAATTCATATATTTCTCATAACTAGTTCGAAAAATACAGACATACGATACACTCTAAAAACGGTATAACAAGAAGTTTTGCGGTAAGAACTGTACCATCTTTTAAGGTCTCAGTAAAGAGCGATATCAATAGGAATCAAGGTGTTTTGAAATAATATCAGTGAGTGATTGTCATGAATAAATACACGATTTTATTGGCAAGGTATCATCCCCGCATGAAGATGAAAAGCCTCACTTTTTATATCTCTATTTAAATTTTTGTCATAAACTTTTAATCGTTTCCCTTTAATATGATAATCAATTTATTACTTCATTATTAATTTTTTTTTTTCTGGAGAGGTGCTTGTTCTGTTGCTCTTTGTAATAACACTTGTCTCACTTTGTAATAAACGTGATATAGATGGTCAGTACAGGAGGGCATTCTACGTGCGCATGCGTGCAGCCCCTGTTAAAAGAGGGTGTAATCGCGGTAGTTAAAATGGCGCGGGAAATTCAAATGATACTTTTCATATTCATTTTGGTGTCATTTCTCATTGTAAGTTTCACTATACAAGTAAGTCGTGCAGCTGAAAAGTGCGCGGTGTGTGACAAGACTATTACTAGAGAGGACAGACGGCCTGCAGCTGGTTATAAGAAAGATTTTCTACCTTGCTTCGGCGTCGATGCGAATGCTAATGGGAAAATATGTGGGCAGTGCAGGAAAGCCTCAACATTCCACTGAAAATCGGGACAAAAGTTTTTTTTTTTAAGTAAGTACGATAAAATTCAGATCGTATCGTATTTAAAATGTAATCGTTTCAAAATGAAACATTTATAGTCACAGGTAGTCGGATAGTTTGCGCGAGGAAGGGGAAGGCCGCCGAGGAAGAGAAGATTTCCCCAAAATGTGTCGTTTTAAATCTTACCCAAGGGGATCAAAGAAATTTAGCCTCAACGTAACTGCAACGCAAACAATGGAACGAGTTGCTGATGCCGTTAACATTGGTTCCAGTGGCATGTTAGATTTAAGTGAGTAGGAGGTAGAAGAAACGTGTTTTGGGGATCTCCTTTGTGGTCCCCTCGGCAATACCCTAATGCCAGTAGGGCTATTTGAAGAAGCAACGGACCACTTGAAGCAGCTATCAAAACATAAGACTCACAACAGTTTATAATCATCTTCTATTTTGGATATATCAACAAATTTGAAATGGTAAATAAATGGTAAACTATCAGCCCATCTTCTTTTTTATCGGGAAGGAAAGGGGAAAAATAACATTCCCTCCAGAAGCGCACGAAACAATATTTTATTATCATCATATCAAACTCACGGGGTACAAATAGTCTCTCACTGAATTTCGCGACCACGCCCACTTCATCGGCCCACTCAAATCGAGTGCGATTTTTGGATGTTATATCATCTTGCCGACTCTCTGTATAAAAAGTTAACAATGTACCACCGAAATATTGAAATATAATATCATGGCTTTCCATTTTGTGTATTTTCGTACTACAAAGTAAAGTTTTTCCCTCGTCATTTTCACCTTTTCCCGAGCGGGTCCGTCAAAATTAAGAAGGCGTTCGTGGTCAAAACAAGACCGAGCAAGGAGTCTTGGGCGATTTCTCTCTTACGCAAGCGCAAATTGAAAATGTACCGCAAAAATCAAAGAGAGGAACAAATTTCCTTTGTTTTGATATGTAAATTGTCGAACAAGGAGCAGAATGAACCTCGTCAAATGGCTAGTCAAAACAGCCACACCTTCCTCCTTTTACTCGTTTCCTGTTTTATAAGCGTGAAAACAGTGGGAGAAGAATCGGGTAGCTCGGAAAGCGCTTCACCATCGTTTACTTACGAGATAAGCAAGTAAGATTTGTAAAGTTATTTTCTGAAAGAGTCGGAATAAATACATTTTTTTCAGGTTAGATTGCTGTTTTTACCCTAAACGTCGTCCAATAAATTTTTGTTGCAGCCTACTGATCTATACAATCTCGAAGGAAAATATTCAGATGCTTCACCGTCCCCGAAGGGGGTTCTGTCCTGGTGTACCGGTTCACAAGGGAATTACCATTGTTCTTTCTTTAGGAGTTATCGGTTAGCTATTGTGTATTGTTTGGTCTTTTGCATTGGCTCTTGAGAACCGGTACACGAGGACAGAACCCCGAAGGATCTCCACTCATCGAAGCGTGTACTGTCGCCAATGTAGTGAATTTTCAGTCTCTTGTTCGGTTTGTCAACCTCCGTGACTTCAATATCATACAATTTTGTATCTTTTCTCTGTTAAATGACCTTTTTAACAGGGGTATATGCTGAGTATTCGTTGCAGAATCGCTTTGGTTCTCTTATCTCTCTCTTTGGCTTGTCCGCCATTTTGAAAATTTGCTCAGGAGGGCATCTGGGTTAGCGGCCGCGCCAGGCTGGAACCGACAAAAACAAATGTCCGTCGCAGTGGGGAAACAGTTTGATATGTTACAGGGTGTGACTTAAAAAAAGAAATTAAGCTATAAAGGAAAGGATATAACCAGAGTTCACTTTTAATTCAAGTTTAATTATTAATAATTTAATAATTCTCATTTAATTATTAACTCATGTTTAGTCACTCACAGCATTCTATAAACATGACTCTTAAGACCTCTATAAGATATGAAAAAGATATAAGAAGTGTTTAATTTGTCATTTTCATATGACCTTAGACATCCTGTCTCTATCAACTTCATCACCATCAAGTAAGCAGTAGGTGTACCTGTTTAATTTTCCCATAGTCAGTTTTGGAGCAAATTTAAATGTGTGTCGAAGATCATATAGGATTGCATTGATTTTTATCAGTCGCTTATTTCGCGACCAAGACCTCTACTGCTTGCATTGGTTTTCACGCAACGTAATAAGAATTAAAGAGTAAGGAATTATCAATCCTTTGGAGATTTTAGTTTAGTTTGTTATTAGAACAGCGGAAGACCCATCTTTTTAAAACTTTCAGTTTGATAAGGTTTTTCGTCTTGGATAAAGCAAGGTTGAATTTCTAAGCTTTTGCGTTACAAGATATCAAAATGGCGGCCGAGAATGCTGTAAACAGTCCTTGTATGAGAATAAGCACTCATATGGATGTCTATGAGCCTCATGAAGACGACTATAGGCTTGTTATACGTTAGCGTGATGACGTATGGTTTCGTTAGCTTGCAGCCGCCATATTTGTGCCCCTTGAGGAAACGTAAACATGGCGTCTCCATTCAATGCCCTATCATTTTGAATAATGCATTCCTTCGGAAATGTCCCACAGGAAACATTGCGCAGACCTGAATCGTTGCGAGACTTTTTGAATTTTCATCCTTTTTTCATCCTCATTCCCTTTCCTGTCCCACTATTTCCTCATTTCCTTTCATTTTAATACACCTTCTAATCCCCATTCCTGCTTCCCCCATCCCCTAAACACACCTACAGCCCCGTCTAATAGAAAAACAAATTTGGTTCTGCTGATTTCAGGACTTAGTGCGAACCTTTGGCGAATTTGAGAACATGCCCTTCTCTTACAGATTATTTTTCAAGTAAAGCTCGCTTAGCGGCAGGAAAAGAACCACCATGTACCCTAATTTCTATTCAGAATGAAGTTTAGTTTAAAAGAAGACCGGGACTGAAAAATCTTTGGGCTAAACAAATGAAGAAACGATTAAATAAAGATCAAAAGTGTTTTTTTGAAGTCTTTAATCCGTTATGAGTTATTAACTTAACTCCAATCTATGCTTTGAATTTAAACCTCAATTTTCCACATCACCATATTCATCGATTAATTCTGTCGTTGTTGTTGTTGTTCTTTTGTGAATAGAGGGCTCAAGTTTCACTGGCGTTGAAGTTGCTGGAATAGTGATCGCTGTTCTGTTGTTCGTCGTCATAATAATCTGCATTCGAAAGAATTTTTGTAGAGCAATTATAGGGAAGTCAAAGAGTCTCTTCTGGAGATACGGATTCAGAATAAAGTAGAGCTGTTAATTGTTACAAATTATTTGCTGTCATTTTCTGAATATTTTTAAGGGAAAGTGTAAAAATGCATACATTTTCCTGTCTATCTTTGGTAATTTGATCAGTAGCTTTCTTCTTTTATTGCCCCTTTTCACTAAGAAGGGTACAAATAACGCGCGAGTCGAGAACAGATATGTAATGGTAATAGGGCCGAATGGAGTTGAATTCTTGCATGTAGTAGGACCTTCATGCTATCAAAAAATTATTCTGACAGCCAAATTGGACTCGGTCTACGGCTTTGTCCCGTTTTGGCTGTCCTCCAATTTTTTCCCATCCAAATATTTCCAAAATTGAACAAGCATGTAGTCCTCTTACTTATTACCTATATAGTTAGTCGATTGAAGTGAATGATTCGATACCTTAATAGCAGCATAGGCTGAATTTCTAAGGTCTACAGTGTTGCTAAGGTTGAGATCGGACGTCAGCATTATCAGGCGCCTCTGGCAGCCCCTCCGCTCTACACATCCCACCCCAGGGGAGGACATCCATCACACAGTAATCTCGTGTGTGGGAAATTAACATCTACTACCCCTAATCCTGCAAGAGACGGGACCTCCATTTTATTCGACCATATCCGAGAAGACTAGAATATCTATCCATTTCATTTATGTTATAGAAAGGTAGCAAATTCTCCTCAGTTATTTTAAGACCATGCATGAGTATTGGTCCGGCCGGGGCTCTGGAGATACGTTAAAAACCCCTTTAAAAACTCCTCTAAAGTTTTGCGTTGTCTGAACCTTTCAGCCTTGCTACCGTCGCGAAGATATGAGAGAGAGAGGAAAAAAAAAATCGCAGGGCTCCCCAATAGTAACTATGCGAAGAAAGTTTCATTTGGGGTCAGAAGGTTTTGTCCAACCAAAATTTGAAGGCTACTTTGGAGCATGTTATGACGTACGAACTCCAGATACGGACTTACCATAGAAAACTATGCAGTCATCAAGCCTACCGGTATCTAACGAAATTTCTAAAAGCTTTGTATTTCTAACCCTCTAGATTCAAAACAACACAATGTCCAGCTACATCCTACTAAAAGACATCTTGGGCTCTGGTCGAAATGTTCTAACTTTCCTACAAATGTTTTGCAACTATAATCGCACGCCTTCTCTTCCTTTTTATTGCGTTTACTTTTACCTATGTTTTATTCCATTGATTCAAGATCCTGTTACCTGTTGAGACATTCTAAGCAGACGCTATTCTTCCCCGTCATGTGCGCCATTCATTCTAAGAGGAATTAAGATCCAACTCTTGTTTTTATCTTGCTGATTCTTTTTTCTTCTTAAGATCAAAACTATCCCTGCAGTAGCAAGAATTACATTTAAATTTCCTACCATCAAAGCCAGGACCTCAATATAAACAACGAGGTCGTGGCGCTCCGACACTATTGATTTAAAAAGGAAAAGAGTATTCAATCAACGATGTAAGTCTAGAAATTTAAAGACTGTGGAAGAGGTTTAGTACAGTCAATTTTTCTCTTTAAAAACCCCTTTAGGCATCCTCGCTCATCGCCTCTAGGCGGATGCACACCAATTAGATAGCTTCGCAGCCTTCGGAAAGGTTAGGAGTAAGTGAAATATATTAAGTTTACAAATGGCGGATTCTTATGAAAGGCCCAACATGCAAGCCAGCTTATGACTGTATGTTGTCATGTGTTGGCTTCACTAACATGCACGAATTTGGTTAACCACAAACCCTACACTGGCACCTTTACTTTATTCCTGACAACTAACAGCCCCCAGTGATTAAAAAAACTCCTCGTCCAAGATGAAAGCTTTTTTTTCTCTCCTGCGTCTCCCATTTTCTAGTTCTGCATTCACTATTACAAACCAAATCCGTGCCCAACCTTCTGCAAGTTCTTACTTGACAATGTACGTTAAGTCATTCATAGGCGACCTCGTGGATTTGAAATGCTTTAAAGGAGAAATTTTGTTTTTTGGGGTTTTTTGTAAGCATACCCATAAGGTAAGTGAGCGCTGCAGATAAATTACGAAACGTTATTGTTCCAGTTGATGATGATGATTATTTTTTGTTTATTTCATTAATTAATTAATTAATTTTTATTTATTTCTGTATGCTATTTAGCCTCTTTCTTCCCTTTCCGGGATGAGGACTTCAGATCTTGAGTCTATTGGTTGTAAGATTTTTACTAGCTCACAAATCCTCTCTCATGCTAACAAAAGCCCCTCACGGGTGTTCTCGATTAAATTCAAGAGTTGGTTTACCACTGTCTTATTTATCAAACATACCCGTGTTGGATTACCATGTGTTTGGTCACCAGGATCTGTCGATGATGTCACCCAGCATTCCTCCAGGAAAGTTAGAAGATTCCGATCAAGTGCTCTAAGATTGGCCACATTGGTTGGCCAGGATACACGACTACAGGGTATTTTTTGACCTCCAAATTGTACTTGAAATCTTGGAACATGTAGATATCAAAGGTAAAGTAACCGACACCGTCGATAGCTTTACCTGACCTTCAGACATTCAAAAGGGTTTTATCAAATTATGTATGTCTTCTCGTGTATGCAAACGGGCAAACCTGATGCAAACGGCAATCTTCCTAATTTGATCCCACTCCATCATAGCTAGAGGAAAGGAAAGGTACATAGCCAGAAGCATTTCGAAAGTAAACTGTTGTGCATGCATGAATATAAAAATTTATGACTAAAAACAAAATCAAATGGTCTGTTCATTCTTAGGTGAAAGCAAGGAAGAAATGGATTTTGCCAGAGCCTTTCATAAAGTCCTTTCATTAATAATTCCACCGTTTGTGTTTCTCGTTATTACTCTTGTGATAATTATTTTGCTGGCTACGAAGGCAAGAGGCCTGATCTGTTCAGTCAGAGTTGTCCCAAAGAATGTCACCTTAGGGTTGGTCGTAATAATAATTGCGCCCTGTAAGTCTACAATTTAATCACAGCGATGTCGAATGCCGTTGTCGATGAGAGTGTAGACTACGTCAAACCACTGTAGATTTGTTAATTTTCCATTGCGATAGTAAACGACAAAAATTAAAAAAAAAAAAAAACAAGCAAACGCAAAACCACGAAATACAAAACGAAACACATTAACAAATCGCTTTATAATTTTATATGTATTTTGTGAATTGTGAATTGCTGTAAACTGTGCATTTGGATTTTTGTGCATTACACTGGTACATTAAATTTGGATTTTTTTTAAAAGCTGTTTGCATTTGAATTTTGTGAAGGATTGCAATGATTTTAGTGAAAGATTACAATGAATTTGTAATTAATTTTATGATGAAATGTGAATGAATGATTTCTAGAGAATGTAGCAGATAAATTTTTGCAGTTGTGTTGTATCTTTAACTAAGTGTATCTGTTTGCTTCTTTATGTTATTTTTTTTTTGAATTGAGAATCTGTACTTTTAGCTTCACCGCCAATGTGAAACAAATAGTGTTGAGACCGGGGGCGGCATAGCCAGCTGGAGACGCCAAATCAAAATGTCAAACTTTAAATCTCTATAAATCCTACAAGACTAGTCTAAAATCCTCGGCTTTTCGTTCGCCTATTATCGCGCAAGGACGGGTTTGGAACTTAAAGCAATTTCAGCGATAGACATGGATATCCAGACGCTTTTGCCTAAACATGTTTTTCGTTCATCTAGGAGAAACTTACAGCCCTGAAAATCAGTAAGGCAAATGGGTATGATCTACACCTTTGTCCTTTTTGAAAAAATCATAGGCGTGTGGTTGTGTTGACGTCGGATGTCGGTAGGGGCTAAAAGGAGAGACGTGTTAGGAAACGTGCTCATTGTGAACCGCGTTTCCGTTGCCCATGAAATGTTACTGTAAGATACAAGAACAAAGCATACAAATGACCCTGAGATATGGTCATTTCTCTCTTACTTGTTAAACCTTAGTGGTGTAACTGTTTGTAAAAGAATTAAAAAATTATCTCAGTGTGTGTTTTCAAGTGAAACAAAGCTGCACTGATCTTTCGATCAAATAATCATCTAGCGCCAGAAAAAAAAAAAAAAAAAAAAAAAAAAAAAAAAAAAAAACACTTAATAAATAAAAGGATCTGTGTCTCTGGAAATTGTTTCAAAAGAATCGATGGTCTGCTCCTGTCGGACCTTGGTCTGCATATGTGCCCGACAATATTTCGCTCGGATAGAAAACAGAACAGTCTTCAGTCACCATCCTGAATAGTAAACACTTAGCTTAAATGGAACATTGAGTGTAACAAAGATGCCATCAATACTTGACAGGATGCTGGCCCTAACACGGAGTGCAAGAAAACACCACTCTTATTCAAATAGCCAAAGGTACGATTCTTTTGGCTGAATAAAACCATAAATCATTTTAAAAACAAAGCTAATGTGGATACTGTCTCCGTTATAAAGCAACCACGGTACGGGTGGATCACGGAACGTTTGGAAAGGAGCGAAGGAAGGAACGGGGAAGGGGGGTAGATAATTACTCTTTGACGTATAAATCCATTTCTCCTCCCTTCAATCACAGTTGCACGTAGAAAAAAAAGCCTTCAGCCTTCGTTTCTATATTCATTTAGACTATGAATTCCCGTTGTAATTTATACTATGTGCATTATAGCAACAAGTCAAGCCACTCATACTAATGCCATTTTTCACACTAGATTAGCCTCCTTGCAGGTGGTAGTTTATGTTTTCCAACGGGAGATTCAGCGCGGCGGATCTTTGGTCGTCATATTGGACAGGTGGAAGATTTGGGATGAGAGACAAAGCAAGGGGAGGGGGAAAGGGGTGAAAAAACTTGCTTGCAGGCGGTAGTTTGTGTTTTCAAGCGCGAGATTCAGCATGGCAAATATTCGGTGCCCAATTTAGGACGGGTAGAGGATCTGGGACGAGTGACAGTTAGCCCAATGGAGAGTGCGCTGGACTGTTGTGCGGGAGGTCGAGGGTTCCAGCTCCGGCCGGACCAATACTCAAGGTCTTAAAATAATTGAGAAGAATTTGCTACCTTTCTATGGTTGGGTTTCAGGTGACGTCACAAGCTTTGCTGAAGTTAGTGTCCGCCATGTTGGTGTCCCTCGGGTGTCAAATTTATGAATAATTAGTCGATTTCTATAGTGAAGCCCTCTCTCTTATCGCCGTATTATTTCGCCAACTACATGAATATCCAGGAAGAAAAAAGCGATAAAAGTATCTGGCATTCATCTTAAGGTATCCCAGTGCTCTCTGAGTATGCCGAAAGCTTAGAGAGTTGGAAGGAAAGATGTTTGCGAAAGATCTCGGTCATTGGGGTTGACCCTGCAAGCATACCAGCCGAGAAGTTCAGTCCAAAATGCTTGCCTCCTGTGGAAGCGTCGGACTTGCTGAGTTACCTCGTTCTTGAGACCAGCTTCTACACCAAGAAGCAGTTCAAGGCGTTCAAGAGTCTAGAGGCGTTTAATCAAATGGTGTCGGGATTTGTAACCTCAGCTGTAGGCAAAGTAATCGCCGGCAAGTATGCCGTGAGAGCACGAGTTTGGCATTCACAGCATATGAATGATCCTTTAGTGAACATTTGGGTCATTTCCGAAAACGATGGGACTATTTTGTCAGCCCATTGCTTGGGATGCAAAGCTGGACTGGCTGAGTCATGCTCACATATCGCGAGTGTTTTATTTATGTTAGAGGCAACTACTAGAATTCATGGCAAGGTCGCTGGGTGTCACGAAAACTCAGACACCGAAAACTCAGGTCCCTCGAAGTGTTCTCCAAGCTTCCGAAGTGCTCCATAATTCGATAGTGCATAGCATAAAGCATGAACCAATTTTGTTATAATATAACCGGTGGAATAATGCAACAAATCCGACGCGAAAGACGAACAACAATATCAAGAGTGATTCTTCAGTGAGGTGAATCGTGACGGCGCTGATGCCGAGTCGTCTTTCGCGTTGTTTTTCTCTTTCTGCCTCATTTAAGAACTCTAGCCCAAGGGTCGCAAAATTGTCTTGGTTTTGGGACTGGTGGGCCGAGTCTCTGTTTGTATCCATTATTATCGCGAAATATTTAAGAATTTTAACAGAGCGACAACAAGGATCTGTGCGACGAAGTACTAAAAAGGTAAACAAACGTCCCTTTCGGCTCGTCAAAGTCACGCCACATTTTAATACTTTGTGTAGGAGCGAGCGCATTTGATCCTGTTAACTGTGAATGAAAAGTTCAAAATTAACGGGAAAATGGAGGAAATCTAAGCTAAATGAATTCCTGTGTCACTCTAAAATGTTTTAATACTCAACCATCGGACGATTTTGCGAAACGTGCAACTTGCGGCCTTGCTTTTGCTGCTTCAGTTGGATGAAGACCCAAAAGGTCAAAATACACGAGGGATTACCAGGAGTGATCATGAGTCGAGTTTATCTCTTGATCTTCCGAGGAGTCTGAGTTTTCGGGGTGTGAGTTTTCGTGACACCCCAAGCTTACTGGCACTCAGGTAAAATGCTCATGGATTTTGCTGACACAGGTCAATGAAGTGCCGTATGCGAGGGCTAAAGACATCGATTTCTCATCGGCTAAGAAGCTCAAAGAAAAGCTCGACCAAAAAATCGAGGATCTACAACAGCCGCAAGCCTCGAACAATACAACATCTTCTAGTTCCTCCTGTTCTTCCCCTTGATTTGTGATGATCTTAGGTATAGCGCATTAGATCATATATATAATGAATTTTGCGCTATAGAAATAATAAAATTATTAAATTATTATACCAAAAAATCCTTAGTCTTTATGCTTTCCACTTTTGCTCGAACAGCCAACAATAATGGATAAAACCATCCCTTCTTTCTCACATGAACTCTTCGTTAGATACGGTTTGTTTACGCTCGAGGGACACCAAGATGGCGGATAGTAACCGTTGCTAAGGTATTGGTCACGTGGGTGAAACCCAAGGATAACATCAAGAAATGGTTAGATATTCTAGTCTTCTCGGATAGGGACGGATGAACGGAGGTCCCGTCTCCTCCAGGGTTAGGGGTAGGAGACGTTAATTTCCCACGCACGAGATTACTGTGTGATGGATGTCCTCCCCTGGGGTGAGATGGGCGGGTTTACTGGGCCCGCAGTAACTGCTGCAAGCTGTTTCGGGTGTCCCTGCTGGTCGGCGAAGCTAATAAACTAAACTAAACTAATAAACTGACAGTGTGGGAGAGGGGGGAAGGGGAGAAAAACGGGTGATTCTTTTCCCTCCCACCCCCTCATTTCCATTATGGTCACCGAATATTCGCCGTTCTAAATCCCGTGCTTGAAACATAAACTACTCAAACTACCGCCTGCAAGAAGTCTGATACTAGATAAGTAAGACAATACAAGATGCTTGTTTTAAAATGCTAATTAAAAACGGGGTTTATTGGAATCCTGGATTAAATATGCCCTGTTTTCAATTTATTTCCCTCTTCGCAGAATAATTTAACAATGAAAATGTATATTGATATTAGCGCAATATAAGTTAATGGTAAAGCTAAAGTTAACAATATGAGCTTTAAATCGGCATTCCAATTGAGTTCTTATGTCTGTTTTAGTGTTATGTCAAAGGCGACAAATATGGTCAACAATCCACCGGCGAATGTTATCCGGCTTGTAGTAAGAGTATACATGTAAACATTTTGTGTCACATTTTCCGGGTACAGATTTACTTCTGGGTAATTTGCGTAAATTTTCCTATAATCGAACTTTCGCTTTTCGATGGTCAATCAAGCAAAGATTCTGAGAACGAGACGGGGTATGCTCTGTAGGTAATTATCTATGTCTTGTTTCGTTTTGTTTTTTTTTTGTTTTTTTTTTTGTTTTTTTTTTGTTTTTTTGTTGAACGTTTTCACTGGAAAGACAGGAACTCGAAACTGATATGGGGAATCAAATGTCATATCCTGTATCGGTAAATTCTACCCTAACGCGAAGTTAAGGAGCAGTGAGTATAAGGCTTGAAAGAATTGATGTTTCGTTTATCCTCTCCATATGTGTCGTGTAAACTCTCATAACAGATATGTACAGTGATTCAGCGACTTCTAGGGTAATCAGGGTACTTTTCATCATAAAAATGTTCTGACAAATTAAAGAGGAATTTGGCAATATGGAGATACATATACCACATATTCTCTTACTGCAACGAGAAATCAGGCAGGAAAGAATGATTCATAATCCTTACTCAAGCAAGGCAAGTTACCTCGGATGCATATGAGCGATATGGGCAGGAGACGTATCGAAGTCCTATTTGAACCATAAGTTGGATAACCTGGCACTCTGGTGAGTTTCGTAGATATAGCAATATGATAAATGTAGAGCAATTACAGTTGCTGCTATTGCATGCATATCGGCAGCCCTTTAAAGTTCAAAATCTCCGCATGGTTTGTGCTTTTATTGATGCTTTTGTCCGCCCTGTTGTAGCTAGAAGTACAAAACGCTTTGCACCAGCATTGAATATTTTTTTAAAGTGATTGTTGCGTTTCTAAATGGTAACAGCGTTTAAAATGTCGCTAGCCTAACGTGTTCGGGAAAAGATCTCCTGCAATTATAATCCCCGTTGATCACTCATGACATTCTCAGGTTCTCAAGCCTTGTAGATATGCTAATGTGATAAATGTAGAACAATCACAGCTGCTAGTACATGTATGTCCCCAGTCCTTGAAAATTCCTTGTTAGAAATTTCCGCATGGTTTGTGTTTTTATGAACGCTTTTGTCCCCCATGTTGTAATTAGACCTATAAAACGCTTTGCGCCAGCATTGAATAATTTTTGAAAGTGATTGTTGCGCTTCTAAATGGTAACAGCGTTTAAAATGTCGCTAGCCTAACGCGATGGGGTCAAAGTCTCCTGCATTTGTAATCCCCGTTGATCATTTCATGACATCTTCAGGTTCTGAAGCTATTGAACGAATACATGAAATTTAATTAGCATGACGATTTGTCGTTAAATAAACTTGCCTCAATGAAAAAATGTATTGTCAGCTGTATGTTTGATTAAAAAATACAATCTATGTTGCTGTGCGCCTGTTCAACAAAATATCAAAGATGACGTCAAAAGGCGGTCAGAACCGCACTAGTGACACAATCGGCTGAACCTTGTTGTGTGACTTTTTCGAGATCTCTTGACGTCAATGTTAACCTCAGTTTATGATTGGACCTGACTAGGTAACTAGATTCACAATTTCTTCCTTTCGCGGTTCACTGGCATTTCTTCCCAGCGTTAGTTTGTAACGGAATTTATACGATATGAACACTTCTTTGAGAGTTATTATACTGTGTCAGTCCATCTTTTTATCGTTCCAAGTGCACAGATCCGAAGGTATGTTCATAGATAACAGTGTAAAAGTTTCTTTCAAGCTAGAATTGAATCTCAATTACCGTGTTGATACACGCGCACGCGATAGACACCAATCCAAGATAGGTTCTTTTAATTCTTTCGTAGTTCCTTTTCCGACTCCTCCTGGCGTTCTTGATGATTTTTTCGCTCAGATCTCGCAATCTGAACGGTCCTTGTCTGAGAATAGGTACTCATATAGATATTAATGAGCTCTCAGAAGACAACTAAGGCTCTGTATAACTAAACTCGATGACATGTGTTTTTGTTGGCTTCCGACCGCCGTATTAATGTCCCTCGGAGGGACACAAACATTTCCTTGAAAGTCACCAAACGAACATCTCAAAAACCTGAATCTTTGCGGGACTGTTTGCCGAATATTCATCAAAAAGACACTTGAGCCCAGAATTCTCTTCACTTGATACATTTTCGGTATTCAAGAACAATTGTATTGATTTTGTCAGCCCCCCTGAGATCTACACCTCTTTTGTAAGTGTCTAATCAATCGCTCTTCATGTCTGTAAAGGGTTATAGGCTTTTAGTTGCAGATAATTCATAAGTTAAGAAATAATTGATAAGTTTTTTACAAAGTTACTACCTCGATCATGAATCTATAGCAAACTTGTTTTTCTACTCCCCGGTTTATGTAATTGCACTAGAGTATTGTACAAAACGGTCAAGCCTCTCTCTTCACTGACAACATAGGAACAGGCAATAAGAGTGACATATTTTCAAGTATTTTTTGTCTTAAATCACTCTTTGTTAATTGACATCCCATCACTTGTGGGATGAAGTGTGACATGAGCTTTTGTTTGTCCATGCCATTTGACAGAGTGAGGGCTCCATTCGATCGTGAATTTCCCCTCTAGTCACTCAGAAAGACATGATTCTTTAAAGTTAGATAACAGAATGTAGCATTTCGTGACCAACCGTGTGTTCACTTATATCAATTCCATTGCTTGGTCATTTTTTTGTACTCACTCAATAAAATCCATGAATCCAGTATAATACCTATTGATACCTAGGTATGGATGCTCTATTCTCAAAATCCTGAGTAAAGATAATCTTTTCCATGTGTTCGCCCCCTATTTTCGAAGGCTAGCAGAACTAGACCACCACTGTTACAAGGGAATGCCAAAATGAGTTGTTGTTTTTTTTATACATAGTAACGATTGTGAGACACGATGCAAATTACTTCCAAATGCATGATGGATAACACTGAAATGGAGCTGACCAGAAAATCTTGACCTTAAATCCGAGCAACTCCTGACGGTTGGCATCATAGGTGGAGTTCTGTTCATCGATTTTTCTTTTTTTTTTTAATTTTCATCGCTTACACGTAATATACCTTCCATCTGTTTAATAGGATCATCCGCTAACCGTATTGTGGCCAATTTGGATCAAAAAGGCCTCGAAGTGCCGTGTACCATCCAACCAAATTTGACTTTCCAACACTTGGGGTGGTTTAGTTGTTCCACCATAGAAGAATGCAGGTCCAGCTTGGATGAACACCGAATTGCTCACATCTTCAACATTAGTACTGTGTTGGTAGATTTTCCTGAAAGATTTGCTTTAAACGCCACTGGAGTTTTGACTATCCTTAAGGTGTTACCTGAATATGATAACAAAACTCTTCTATGCAGGGTAGTAACTCCTCTAATTGGATCGAGAGAATTCATCACACTCTTGGAAATTTCTGAAGGTATGAACTTACCCTCCATAAGCCCAACTCATAATTCAATAATATCATTCTCATTATCATCTTTTTTAGTATCTTAGTCATCATTATCAGTATTGTTATTATCATCATTATGATTATTGTTTTCAATATCATTATTATGGCATCACCATTTTATTAAAATCAAAATCTCACCCAATAATAATTATGGAAAATTCCATTTATTTCAAACTTGCATAGCTAGAGAAAAAAAGAGTTCACTGGAAAAATAATCAACATAAAAGGCAACCATCTCGAGTTCAATCTCTCAAGTATTTGTGATGGATAATCAGTCTAAAAGTAAATATTCGCAAAGAGAATAATCATAATAAAAGGAGCATATAAAAGAATGTGAGTCTAAAAGTTCAATGATGCAATGATAATGACATAATGATAATGATATGTTAATAATGATATAATGATAATAATGGAATGATTCTAATGTAATAATAATACAATTACAGTGAAAAGGATAATAAGACAATGATAACAATACAGTGATTATTTTACAATGATAATGATACATTTTTGATAATGATAATGATACATTGCTGATAATGATATTGATACATTGCTGATAATGATAATGAAACATTGCTACACTAATCGTATAGTAATAATGAAATGATGATAATGATACAAAGATTATGATACATTGATTATGATGCCATCATAATGATACAATGATTACGATGCAATGATAATGATTCAATGAAAATGATACTTGAGTATAATACAATGACAATGATGGAATGATGTAATAATGATCAGGATGTATTGATAATGATACAACGAATATGACACAGTTGAAAGGATTCAATGAAAATGATGCAATGATAACAATACAGTAATAATAATATAAAATGATATAATGATGATGATGACTCCATGATTATACTATATATCTTATTAACCAAGCGCGAGGGCCGTACTGGGAGAATATCGACCTGACGTCTTGACAGCTAGTACGGACCGAGCGCAGCAAGGTCCGTACAAAAAGACCGAGGGCCGATATTCTTCCAGTACGGTCCCGAGCAAGCTTGGTTAATAAGAGATTTATTATACGACTGAAGTTCAAAGGGACACAAGTGCAGTATCATTCGGGACCATTCGGGACAGTGCCCGGTCCAATACTGAGAGAATATTAACCGGAAATAGAGCATTTTGATTTTGGTTGATTTTAGTTATTGGCCCTCTGACTGCCCGAGTCGTGTAATAAAAATTGATAGTGATACAATTGTAACGATATTATGATTAGGATGTAAAGATAAAAATATGATGATAATGATGCAAGGATTATGATAGAATGCTGGTAATACAATGATAATGATATAGTAATAATGATACAATGAATGTGATGAAACGATAATAATACAATATTAATGATACAATAAACAACAATCGTCATGATAGCAATATAATAAAAATGTTACAATGATACTTATGCAATGATAATGAAACAATTATGATATAGATGTATTGATATATTGCACTAATGCAAATGTACAATGACTCTTTCCCAGTGAAGACTGTGCTAATGTCTTCAAGAGATCCGCCTTTCATGTCACCTTTAGTAAAACATCTTCCTAAACGCAGGCAAGCACCTCTTCGAAAGGTGGACAAAAACAAAACCCAAGTGTTGCAATACTCCAGGAGAGAGTTGATAAGCTGATCAGAGAAAACCAACTTCATGCTGTTAAATACAACTCGAAGAAGCATGATAAGGGAACAAGATCATGGTGGTCTACCATAGATTCTATCGCTGGGAGGAAGTCAATCTGTCAGTCAATAAGTTCTATCATTGATCCTGCTAATATTAATGAACACTTTGGCGAGATTAACACTGATCCCGACTACTCCCTCCCTGAGATGCTTAATATTCCAGAGGGCACGAGGGTATCCTCCTTCACGGTGTATGAGGTTAGGCAAGCTACAATTAACATTAAAAGGACAACCTCGGGCCCTGATGATCTCCCCTATTGGCTTTTCCGTGACTTTGGGTACTACCTGGCTCCAATCATAACTGATGTATTTAATGCCTCCCTTCTGCAACATACAGTTCCATTGTTGTGGAAGGAGGCGAATATCAGACCGGCTCCTAAGGAACTGCCATTTACTTCCTGTAACCAGCTAAGGCCTATTTCTTTAACAAATATAATTATGCGTCAGTTTGAGAGACTAGTGTATAGGAATGAATTATCTACCGTGTGCACTAACCATATTGATTTAGACCAGTTTGCTTATCGAAAGGAACATAACTCTACCATGGCTCTATTGAAGTCCCAGCATAACTGGCTAAAGTGCCTTGATGGAAATGCGGACTTCGTGCGGATCTTCTCATTGGATTTTAGCAAGGCGTTCGATTCTGTGTCTCACAGAATTTTATGAAGTAAGCTTAGGGATGTGGATATCAATCCATATATACTAAACTGGCTCATCAGTTTCATTAGTAATAGGAAGCAGCGGGTTGTGGTAGATAACATCACTACTGAATTTATAGATGTAACCAGGGGTGTCCCCAGGGGACGGTGCTAGTTCCAAAATTGTTCTCTCTAATGATAAATGATATAGAGCCATTTAGCCCCTCTAGCCTATTGGTTAAATCTGCGTATGATATCACAGTCAGCATCCCTGTTCGCGCTAAGGATGGCAACATAGCCGAGTCTGAAGTTAGTTCTATAATGGAGTGGGCTGAAAAGAATCAAATGACGCTCAATTTGAATAAAACATGGGAAATGTTACTAGAAAGTGGTAGCCTGAAAGTTCCACCAGCTCCTCTCGCTTGGTGTTACATTTCAGGATGACCCTGTGAACTGGGGCTCACATATTGATCACGTGCTTGGTAAGGCCAGCAGTCGTATGTATATTTTAAGAGTTTGTAGATTTTATGGCTACCCTAAGGAGCAATTAGATCTGCTCTTCCAAAGCTTAATTATTTCAGTCTTCACATATGCTATCGAGGTGTGGGCTGCTGTTATTATGATAAATATCTTAAGAGAATAGACAAACTGCTTGCTAGGGCTTTTTAAGTCTGGATATTGTTTGAAGAAATATAGTATTTGTGATATTTTAGCCACCAGAGATAGCAAACTATGGACCAAGATCCCTTCAAATATCACGGCACTTGATGATCTTTTACCGCCGAGACGTACTAGGCAATTACGCAGCAGGGGCCATGATGATATATTACCTAGAGTTCGTACTTCACGTTTTAAATCCACCTTTGTAAATAGAGGTCTTTTTAGCATTGTCTGCCTTTAATAGTTAGCTGTATTTTCTATCTTAATCTGTTTTATATTTCAATCTTTGTAAATGATGACACGGTTGATGCATTATTGCTTTTGATAAAGACCATTATTACTATTATTATTATTATTATTATTGTTATTATTATATAATGATGATAATATAGCAGTAATGATTTAATGATGATGATGCAATGATACAATGATACAATGATAATGATATAATAATAATGATGCACTGATCATGAGTAGTGATAATAACAAAATGACAATAATACAATATCAGT
Organism: Stylophora pistillata; assembly: GCF_964205215.1. NCBI lineage: Eukaryota > Metazoa > Cnidaria > Anthozoa > Scleractinia > Pocilloporidae > Stylophora > Stylophora pistillata. The sequence continues at coordinate 9,293,628 of NC_142525.1, forward strand.
GATAGAATAGTTATGATGCAAGGGCAATGCTACAATGATTATGATACGAGGATAATGCTAAAATGATAATGGTATAATGATAATGATGCAATGATAATTACATAGTAATATTAATGTAATGATAATGCTATACTGATAATGATGCAATGTAAATATTACATCGATAATGATACAATGATAATGGTATTACGATAATGGTACATTGATAATGATATAATAATTATACAATGAAAATGATACATTTATAATGATATGATAGTAATGATACAGTGACAATTGTATAATGACAATGATATAATAATCATGATACAATGATACAATATAAAATGATAATGTTATAATGATAATGATTTGTTGATAATTTGATATCAACTATACAATGACCGTGACAAGGATAATAATGCAAAGAGAATGATGCAATGATAATTCAGCAATGACGATGGTACAATGCATGTTTATGATACAATGATAATGATACAATAATAATGATATAATGATAATGACACAATGTTTATGATCTATGGTAATGATGCACTGATAATGACAAATTGATAATGATACAGTAATAATAATATAATGACAATGATAATGATACAATGATGAAGGTACAATAATAATGGTACAGTGGTAAGGATATATTGATAATGTATCTTGCTACCTTAAGAATTTTCTTTCTGCTATCTGCTATCTTAGAATCCCCAAGAATAGTTTGCAGAAGTCCACAAACTTTCTACGTAGTGAAAGGTATGAAATTGGTATTGGAGTGTGATGCTGTTGGTTATCCTTTACCCCAAGTGACATGGACGCGTGATCATGAACTCCTGAAGAATGAAACAGGCACCGACGCAAACTTTGTGAGAGAAATCGCTAATATGGAAGACAGCGGATCATATGTCTGTCGAGCTCAGAATTCACTAGGATTTGATAATCATACCATACAAGTAACTGCTATTGGTAAGTGTTCATACATGCGCCTGAAAGACAAACTCGATGTTAGTTCTATCAAGGAAGAATCAGAAAACCCGGCTTGAACCATCAAACAATTGTCTGGCGATGAGAAGCTCTAATTATTCAAATTTCATTACCAATGTTAAATACTATCTATATGATTAACTAGTTCCTCGAAAAGCCAAGTCATGGATAAAGCTTGAAAGAGTATTTTGTATCATTTGTGCGCCGATGGCAAGGTGAATGGGATTCTGTTCACGATCAGAGAGTCAATTTCTTTAATTCCTTGTCTTATCGACAGCAGAATTAACAAATCTTGCGACAGCTATAAATTAGTGCTCTGTTAATGCGACATTCTTATGTAGCTGACGCTCTGAATGACGATGGGTATTTCCACATTCTATGTTGAAACATCAATTTATGATACGTGCACTGAGCTCCTTGTCAGGAGTTTTTTTTTTTAACAGTTACTCAGTGAGAGAATGGTAGACGTAGATGAACAAATTTTATTTTTTACCTTTTTTACCTTTCTTTAGATATCAAAAGTTGCTCAACTTCACCTCCACCAGGTATGGATACTTCTGTTATTTTACGATGACTGATTCTTCTCTCATTAATTATTTTTCCGATCTTTTTTGAATAATTTTTTAAGTTGTTAAAGATACTCTAGCATTTTTCTCCAACAACCTGGACGTCAAGGGCCCCTCGAGCTCGCGATCACTTCCCCCTGAGCTTTAACACTGATCGGTTGGTGAGGACAACTGTTACGGCTTTCAATTTTTTGTTTTGGTTTGTGATCTTGGGTTTTAATGAGCTAAGGTGTGCCAGGACATTTTCTTCAAAAGGCTTAGGAAAGCTACATAGTAGGAAAAAAGGCATTCGAAAAGTTAATTGTTGGTACAATCGTTTGTTTATATGTTTGTTTATGTATCTTGAGGAAAACAAAACAAACAAAGGCGAACACTCGATTGGTATTTTAGCGACTTTAACCGGTACAACTATGTTTAGATGTGTCAACCGCTATCCAACAGTTCACTTTTCACCAAAATAACTTTTTCTTCTCCATGATACTCTATTGCGTGAGATTGAAGTTGACTCATTTTTTCAAAAAGGAAATTAGGGCCATAGCGATTTATGCAAAAAAATGTTTGAATCAATAACAGCCTTTAGGATCATCGGGAGGAGAAACATTTTTACTGACACAACCTCGCACGAGTATAACGCATACGTTCACTCCCTATTAACACTGAAAACACATACTCTGTGTTTGGCGTTCTCTGTGATCCACAGTGTCATAGAGTCCATGTATACTTTATGTCATAATTCACGACTGAAAATAAAAGTAAAGAAAACTATTTGTTCATTCTTAGGAAAGGAAGACCTGGATTCTGCGACAGCAATTAGTAAACTTTTTTACCCGTTATTATTGTCTTTGTTTTTGTTACTCTTAATCGCTGTTGCAATCATTATTTATCTGGTTTGGAGGATCAAGAAGTCTGGTGTGATCGGCCAGAATCATCCCAATAATTGTAGAGTTGAAAGTGGCGATGACAATCAAAATGTCCCAGGACAACATATAGCCAACCACGCCTTCAACCTAGAAGATATTCCGAAAAAAGAGGACGGAGCAGAGGAACTATAATATACTAAATATCTCAACGTTCTATTTTTCCTCTGTTATGTCATTTCACCATATTAGGGTGATGGAACGCGCGAAACATGCCACAGTATTACTCTGTAGAACAGGGCAACAATATGGACAGAGACGGTCTGCGTGATTTTTAATTAGCTCTTGAGTTTTATAGAAATTATTCTTTTAGCAAAAAGCTTCGATTGGGGATTTGTTTTTGGTCATGAAGAACACTTAAATGTTTTATTTTCTAATGTTTTCTTCTTTCTTTTTGTACGATCGGTACGACGCTTAGGCAAGCTTTGCTAATTTTTTAAAACTAGAAGCCAAGAGGCTAGTAGAGAATAAAATAATAGTTGAATGATAAATCTCTTATTTGATGGTTTGACATAGAACACGAGCAAAAAGTAATACGTAACGCGTACAACTCGCAAAATATCTGCGCGTATTATATATAAAACCAGCCAACAAGGTGTATGTATCTTTATTGCGCACGGTATCACGAAGATGTTCATGCCATGTATTTGGACGGAAGAGTCCACTTTGCATTCGATGCAAACTTTGTAAAATGTTACGGTTATACGAAGGTGTGATTTTCACTGCTCTTCAATTAAATTTCGAAGATTAAATTAAGCTTTAAAATACTGCTTTGTAGTCATTAACTTTACTATGATATTGGCATACTCGAAAGTTTTAGCTTCTTCAGCCACGACACATTTTCCTGTTACAGGGGCGTAGCCAGGATTTTTGAAAAGGGGAGGGGGGTGGCACACTGTGTCAAACAGAGAGTTCTCACCAGTTTTCGCCATCTGAACCTGAGAGGTTTGCTTTGAAAAAGGAATATAGAGGGGGTCATGGACTCCCGGGGATCCCCCTCCTAACTACACAGTTGTCCTATTAAATTAAATTTGCTTTTCCTCAATTTGTTTCTCTTTATTTCCTTTTGTCAAATAAGTGAAATTTATATCAACAAAATAAGTGCAAAAAAATCCTGAAAATTTTGAAAGAAATTTTGTGAAATGCTAAATAGGCTGGTGGTCGAGAAGAAGATCCCAATTAAGTGACCTCATCGTTATATTTTATTTATTCATTATTAATTTTGTCTATTCCTGAGACTTGAAGACGCACTAAAATGCACCCGAACTGAACAAGTGTTCCATATGCAGTTTGAAATCTTCTATCTCACTTCTTGGCGGTATGGTTAGACCTTTATTGTTCGGATGCGCTTCTACTGTGCGATTCCTAATGAAAATTAAAGGACTGCTGCGTTTCCGTATGAAAACATCGTTTCAAACATCTCGCCAGCCTGACGTGATTGGATCAAGGTCTCGTGCCAAACATTAACCCTTTTAATCACTTAAGCGAATAAATAAAACTCACTGTGCGTGATGATTTCCAGTTGAATAATCTATGCTTCAATGGGAAATACACTAAGAACTTGTCAGCTTTTTGTTTGAAGATAATTATGATATGAATGGATCAATAGAACCACAACCGTGACACACACGTGTCTTTATCATCTCTTAAAATTGAATGAATAATTGAATGAAAATATAGATAAGGAGACAGATGAAAGATACGAGTGTCGTTCGCGGTGAGGTGTTTCCGAGAAAAACATTTCCAATCTCTTTTCACGTAAAATGGGAAAGTCAATTAACGTAAAATAATAGAGTAAACTTTGTGATTGTTTTGATGACGTCAAAGCTAACTTAGTTTACCGTTGGACCTGACCAAGTAATTAAATTCATTTTGTCAACTCGTGGTCGACTGTCAATTGAACTGTCTGCCAAATCGAAATTGATTCAGTTTGTAACGGAGCGTTAACGAGATATGTCCACTTCTTTGAGAATAATTCTTATATGTTTCTTCTTTTTATCGAGCTTTATACGGAGATCCAAAGGTATGTTTTTAGAGCACTTAGTTTGTTATGTGAAACCCAAGAATTTACACGCTGCTTGGCAGATGTTTAATTCACTTTCAATCCCAACCATAGCGGAATAAGTATTTCTTCGTAGCCGGTTAAGTTATGGCTACAGTACAAAGCAAGAACGTGGGTCGTCTGCTAGAGCAGATTTTTCACGTCTCCTTGGAGAATCTAAATGTAATGTAAAACTAGTTCGTTTTGAGTCAGAAGGTGATTTTGAATCATTCATCAATGCTTGAATGTTATTTCCAAAGTCCTAACCCCAGTGGTAGTGACTGCGATACCCGCCAATAAGAACTCAATTTCAAAATTTACATTTTGTCATGATCAGCTGTAGAATGACTCCATCTTTCCTTAAAATATGCGACATTTTGTTGGCTTTATTAATAAATGCTATTGGTATACAAAAATATTTGAGCTGGCGATCCGATTTGATTATCGAAGGTCCCTTCAATGTTATTTAAGACTTGGTTGCGAACAACTCGGCGACCTTTTCAATGCTTTAATCAGTGCAGAGATAATTTTCGGACATGCATTCATCGCTAATCCCAGCCAAGCCTGGATTAACATTGCTCTCGCCAGTTTAAATCAACAGCTAAAGTCGTGTTTTGATTCCTTTGATTTCTTTAAGGACATTCCATGATTCTAATAACTAAAGTTTTCGATAAGCAGTTAAGGATAAAAGCCAGCGATATTAAAGAATGACGTTTCGACGGCTCCTTGCCATCATTCTAAAATTCAAATAAACACATTTTGAGAGTTCATTATAAAGAAAACGTACGTGTGAAGGTCTCAATTCATATGATTAAGAAATAAGAACGATGAATAAAAGATAAAAATAGGTGAATTAAATACAAGTGTGGTGCGCTTGAACTGTCAGATAAAGTTTTGCTCTGATGGAGTCAGATTGAGAGTTAAGTGTTGATTTTCTGTCTTTGATGAAGAGCATCTAATAAATTAAACGATCCAGCTTCCGACGGCATCTCTTGAGGATTGTAAATTGGTCACGAAGATCTTTGTTCCTTAGATAATGTACGTCCCGTAGGTGTTTACCAATGACAAAATGCTTGTGCTCATTAATGCGCTGAAGTAGGTGTCGGCACGAATATATATACGGCTATACGTACCGACAGCTATTAATAACACTTATTAATAACACCTATTATAACATGAAGCTATGTTCATGGCAAGTTTTTAAGACCAAGATTTCCCCACACTCATAACATCAAATAAAAATTGACATAAACGATACTTTTAATGATAATAAAAGTTTTGACGGTAAGATAAAAATACTAAAATTATCTTACTTTCTCTTTGACAGGTGCTATGATTAAGGTACCCACGTGCACGAGTGCTACCATGAAGGTCACGGCAAGAATCCACCAGTTACTTACCAGCGTGCTCTGCATTCAGCGATCAAGAAAGTGCGACTAAGGATGTCTTTTGGTATCGTTGCTGTACCGACGACTGTGAAGATGAATGGGACAAATATCGGATAGCGCATGTTCAAAATATGAGAGAGACAATTGCATATAACCCAAACTTTGAGGTATACACCAACGGGGCGTTAGTTATTAAGAAGGTTGTAACAGTGGATGATAGAAAAGTGTTTATCTGTATTGCCCACAAAAAGTATATAGGGAGAAAACAATCCAACACGATGCTCAGTGTTGCTAAATGTGATGTGTTTATAAGTGTTATAAAATAATAATAATAATAATGATAATTAGATGAATAATGAATATAATAATAATAATAATAATAAGGAAATGCTACGGGAATTTTAATTGTAAGGACTTTAGTCGTTGCATTGATTGGCCACGGCTTGCCGCCCAATCATTGTATTGGATATCTGGGCATCCAGACATTTTTACTGCCGATAATAATAATGATAATAGTAATAATAATAATGATAATAATAATAATAATAATAATAATAATAATAATAATGATGATGATAATAATAATAATAATAATAGTAATAATGGAAATTTGGAAATGAACATTTAAGAGGTATTTCCCTTGTCACGGTTACCAGGTAGAAATGGAATTTGTAATTTTGTTGTCTGGAAGGAAGATAGACTTTCTCAAAGTCGTTCGCTTGGTTTTCTGTTCTGGTGTGGTAGGATCCGCACGAACGACTTTCATCCCTTGCAGCGCGCAAAATTTACAGGAGGAATTTTCCTCCTGTAATTTTGTCCAATCAGCAGCAGCCTTTTCGAACCGCACTTCGATCAAACAGATCACGCGCGCAAGATCTTGAAACATGAAACCCGCCTGGGTAAAGTTTGCTTCGAGTGTTTTGCTTCTCTGTTTGTTAATGTAGAGGCTTTAACTAAAAAAATAAAATTTTCAGCTGAAAATGTGTTTGAAAATCCGGATTTACCTAAAAGGCAACACTTAATATGAAAGGCTGAGCGAGACGATAATTAAAAAAGTCTAAAATATATTTCGTCGTGTTTTTGTTCTGTTTAAAAGCTTACTCTCAACCGTTTTGAAGATACCAATTATTCGAGTAGCTAATGCAAGATCCAGCCGAAAAACACAGTTGTGAAAATTTCAAAGGGGGGAAAATTACTCACTTCCACCGATCTGAGCTCTTCTCTTCAGTAACTTTTTTTATGCGATGAGAAAATTTGTTTGCAATCCGGATTTAGAAAAAGACGGAATGCTCGGGGGGACGATGAATTTAGAAGTCTAAATGATATTTTGCCGTTTTTATTTTTATAGTTTGTTCTGTTTTCTCAAAATAGGCGTATTACTCTTCACAGCCGTGAGAGAACGGATATGGCTTTTACTGCAAGTATCATATCCCGCTGCGTAATTTCCCCGGGTCTGTAAAGACTGTGTGAAAAGTTGTCAAACTGTGGGAGGTCAACTTATCATCGCCAGTTATTGGGGTCCTGGTAAGTGTTATAATGCGACTCCATAAATTTTCAAATTATAGAGATCAATATGTCATCGCTCGTAAATGGAGTCCTGGTAAATGTTCATCCTCGGAGACCCAGGGGCTGTGAGTCGTTTTCAAGTTAGGGCGGAAGGGCCCCTGGGGACATTGTCTTACAAGACTAGCTCCAAACGGTCGCAGTCGTTCTGGCATCTGATTGATGCCATAAAATCTTTCTGTTTTCCTGCCCAATCAGAGTGAAGTGTGCTTTAGAGTCATTTCGTGTGTTTTAATACGGACATATACAAGAAGCTCAGTTGCTCGCCATGTTTGGGCTGTGCGATGAGGCTTTGCTCGAGGTGAAAAGTTTGTCTTACCTCACAAAGTAAGAGAAATCGATCAGATTGTCCACGAAAATCTTACCGGAAATTATGCTGAACACTTTCGCAGGTATCACAAGAGAACGTGTTTAAAAGTTTACGAGGTTCGTATAAAACATAATGGTTGCTGGCGTTAACAGGTCGCTTTAAACGTTAAACGATATGTAAGCTTAAATCTTTCTAAATTTTTTGTGTAATTTGATGCAACTGAGACTTTGTCAACCATGTGAAGTTATCTCGTCGCACGGGCCACGCGCCTTTGTCGAACAACTGGCGCTTACGCAGCTTTCTGTGCGCGCCAAAATCTAATCTAGTCTTCGCTTGAAAAATAAAGAAAAGAAAAGCTAAGCGTGGAAACTATTGTTTATTAGATGTGGGTAGATGACCCTATACTAAGCTGACATTTACAATACAACAAACCCGCCTTTTCCATCTAATATTTCTTGGTCTTTGGTTTTGTTTTCCCCAATGAAAGCAGCATCGATTCCCTATGATCAAAGGTTTTTAACTTGGTCTTCAACGTATGATGCACGATCTTCGCAGTAGAAAGCGTTATTTCTGCAATAGCGAAAACTTAACGGCCTGCTCCCAGTTGGCTTGTTAGCTCAATTGGTAGAGCACTGCACTAGTATCGCAAAGGTCAGTGGTTCGAATCCCGTACAGGCCTGATTTTTTTCAGGTATGATTTTCACTATTGCATAAATAGCGCTTTCTACTGCGAAGATCGTGCATCATACGTATCTAATACCGCAGTTCAAATATATGAACTTCATATATCCATTGTATTTGGTCTTCAACAATCGACAAAAGAGGTGAAATGACGATGACTAAGGAACTAGATTGAGAATCCGTGGCCTTTCGAGCTCAAGAATTTGAACACTCTAGGCAGCAGTTAAAAGATTAGGCTCTTTCCAAACCCCTTCGGTAGCTGTTCGACAACATCTCTCCTTCCTACGATGTTCTCGATAATAAGTTCTTGCTCAGATTTTAATTAGCTAACCGGAAACACAGCTAAACTTTCTTAAAGCGCTTGCTGGAGGTCGTCCACGAACTTAACGTTCTCTGCAACCTTGGCTATATTGTCAAAGACTTTACTACAAAGGGAATATTAGATTTTGACGCGCACAGAAAGCTATCGTAAGCGTAAGCGCCAGTTGCTCGACATACCTGCGTGGCCCATGCGACGAAATAACTTCACGGGATTGGCAAAGTTTCAGTCACAGCAAATTATACAAAAAATCTAGAAAAATTTTGAGCTTACATCTTCTTTAACGTTTAAAGCGACATATCATCGCCCGCAAGCATCGTGTTTTATAAGAACCTCGCAAACTTTTAAACACGTTCTCTTGTGATACCTGCGAAAGTATTCAGTATGGTTTCCGGTGAGACTTTTGCGGACAATCTGATCATTTCTGTTACATCGTGTGTTGAGACTGAAACTTTTCACCTCAAGCAAATCTCCGTCGTACAAACTAAATAAACATGGCGAGCAACTCAGAGCTTCTTGTATATGTCCATGTTATAACACACGAAAGGATTCTAAAGCGGCTTATACTATTTTGCGAAACGAAACGAAACGAAACGAAATTGTACTATTTTGCGAAACGAAACGAAACGAAATTTTGCGAAATGGCGTTTTTTCGCCTTTGTTTAGCACAAATATGTCCTCTTCGTCCGAAACAAAGTGTTTCCACCAATAAAATGATCAATATTTTTAAGAGCCTGCTCACCTCTCATTTTATTGACCATAGTAGAATTCGTTTCGCAAAGTAGTAATTTTGACAGAATTACTATTTTGCGAAATGGCGTTTTTTCACCTTTATTCAGCAAATATGTCCTCTTCGTCCGAAACAAAATGTTTCCACCAATAAAATGATCAATATTTCTAAGAGCCTGGTCACCTCTCATTTTATTGACCATAACAGAACTCGTTTCGCAAAGTAGTAATTTTGACAGAATTACTATTTTGCGAAATGGCGTTTTTTCGCTTTTATTTAGCAAATATGTCCTCCTCGTCCGAAACAAAATGTTTCCACTAATAAAATGATCAATATTTCTAAGAGCCTGGTCACCTCTCATTTTATTGACCAAAATAGAACTCGTTTCGCAAAGTAGTAATTTTGACAGAATTACTATTTTGCGAAATGGCGTTTTTTTGCCTTCATTCAGCAAATATGTCCTCTTCGTCCGAAACAAAATATGTCCACTAATAAAATGATCAATCTTTCTAAGAGCCTGGTCACCTCTCAATTTATTGACCATAATAGAAACTTGTTTCGCAAAGTAGTAATTTTGACAGAATTACTATTTTGCGAAATGGCGTTTTTTTCACCTTTATTTAGCAAATATGTCCTCTTTTTGCCCGAAACAAAATGAAAGACAACTACTTGTTTTTGTTCTCGATTGCTCTTTATTGGCTCGGAGTTTACTCTTTATTGTTGTTATAATTCTGTTTTCTATTCTGCTCTGTATTCCTTGTATTTTGTTCTGTTCTATTTATGGTTGCCGCAACTCGATTTTATAGCTGACCAACAAGCCACATGCGTGACTGGCAATTCCAGCCGAACTCAATTAACGCTCGATGTTTGGTCAAACTGCTAGGAAAATGCGTTATAAGGTGACCAGAGGTGACCAGGCTCTTAGAAATATTGATCATTTATTAGTGGAAACATTTTGTTTCGGACGAAGAGGGCATATTTGCTAAATAAAGGCGAAAAAAGGCGATCTTGCAAAATTTCGTTTCGTTTCGTTTCGCAAAATAGTATAGAAAACAGAATTATAACAACAATAAACAGTAAACTCCGAGCCAATAAAGAGCAGTCGAGAACAAAAACAAGTAGTTGTCTTTCATTTTGTTTCGGGGAAAGAGGACATATTTGCTAAATAAAGGTGAAAAAAACGCCATTTCGCAAAATAGAAATTCTGTCAAAATTACTACTTTGCGAAACGAGTTCTATTTTGGTCAATAAAATAAGAGGTGACCAGGCTCTTAGAAATATTAATCATTTTATTAGTGGACACATTTTGTTTCGGACGAAGAGGACATATTTTCTAAATACAAGCGAAAAAAGGCCATTTCGCAAAATAGTAATTCTGTCAAAATTACTACTTTGCGAAACGAGTTCTATTTTGGTCAATAAAATGAGAGGTGACCAGGCTCTTAGAAATATTGATCATTTTATTAGTGGAAACATTTTGTTTCGGACGAGGAGGGCATATTTGCTAAATAAAAGTGAAAAAACGCCATTTCGCAAAATAGTAATTTTGTCAAAATTACTACTTTGCGAAACGAGTTCTATTATGGTCAATAAAATGAGAGGTGACCAGGCTCTTAGAAATATTGATCATTTTATTAGTGGAAACATTTTGTTTCGGACGAGGAGGGCATATTTGCTAAATAAAAGTGAAAAAACGCCATTTCGCAAAATAGTAATTCTGTCAAAATTACTACTTTGCGAAACGAGTTCTATTATGGTCAATAAAATGAGAGGTGACCAGGCTCTTAGAAATATTGATCATTTTATTAGTGGACACATTTTGTTTCGGACGAAGAAGACATATTTACTAAATAAAGGCGAAAAAACGCCATTTCGCAAAATTTCGTTTCGTTTCGTTTCGTTTCGCAAAATAGTACAATTTCGTTTCGTTTCGTTTCGTTTCGCAAAATAGTATAAGCCTTCTAAAGCACACTTCACTCTGATTTGGCAGGAAAACAGAACGATTTTCTGGCATCAATCAGATGCCAGAACGACTGCGACCGTTTGGAACTAGTCTTGTAAGACAATGTCCCCAGGGGCTCTTCTGCCCTAACTTGAAATCGACGCCAGCCCCTGGGTCTCCGAGGATGGGTAAATGTTATGAATGCCGTAATATAACTCTTTAATCTTAGTAAAAGACTACATTCTTTTGCCTGTTGTCTTAACCGGCTTTCAACCAACAGTTGTTTGTTAGTGGTAGGATGGCACCGAGAAAGGGCTTCTCGCCATTTACTCGTGTTATCGACGTTGAGTTAAACTCTCTTGAGAGATATTGTATCTGCGAAAATACAGTCTGTGTCATTAGCCCGTGCCAATATTTTCGCGTGCGCTTATAATCTATACTTGTACGTGTTATAGATCTCGTATTTGTCATCGTGGCTCATGTCCTATTCGTTTACGAAAATCTCAGCCGTACTGAAAAAGATGCCCTCAAAATTTCTTTAAAACAATTCAAACCCAGTTACTTATAGTCCGGTTGGGAATTAATTTCGCTAAAACAATATCGCTTAGCAATTAGTAAAACGTACAACGGCTTTTCAATTAATGCAAATTCTATCGAGTTTGTACACCGTTTTTCGCAAGTGACTCTTAGTATCTCATTTATTTGTCGAATATTGTTCTCGCAATTTGCGGGAAGGTGCCATGTTCTGTCTACCACATATTTTTGTGGGTATGCTGCTATCCCCTATGATGAATAAATAAAAGCGCTCTTCAATAGCTTATTGGTAGACGGTTTTCTCACAGGTCTTCATTGTCGATTGATTTCAAAGGCGTATCGAAATATTGGGCCAAACACCCTTAGCGCAGCATACCCGTCTTCGATTACTGTGACAAAAATACTCCTTCACTTTTCGTGCATATCTAATCATCATGACTTATTTAGTAGGCGAGAAATCATGAGAAATGTTAACTTGTAGAGGTGATTCGGTGGAGTTATGTTTATCCTTCCGTCTTTTGATTTTTACCGCGAACATAGCTTACATACACGGATACACGGGATAGGTACGAGATGCGGGATGAACTTCATGTACAGCTAAAAATGTTTCAGGGATGAAGGATATCGCCACCATGATATTGCAAATAACAAAACCTTTACTTTTAAATAAACAGGAAAAAGGGGAACAAGTCTCCTATATGCAACATGCTAAAAAGGTGTTTTCAAGCCATAGCCTTCTCGGTTTTTTTTTTTTTTTTTTTGTTATACGCTGAAATCAAACCAGAACGCGTTATTAAACACAAGGTTTCGTACTTATTCTATATTCTTCGAGCAAATGGTTTTTTCCTCTCTTTTATTCCCAACACTCATTGCGGTTCTTGAACTCGCAGTCACGTACGCAACAAAACATGTCACGCACCCTACATTTTCACAGAATAACTTTTTTTCTGCTGCTGTTGTTATCTTTACCAGTAAACCGAAAGATTCCATCGTTTCTTCTTATGACAATAACTAGCAGAAACTAGCTAAAGATGAGACATCTTGGCAGTCCTGCTGATAAAAGATGTGACATCTTCACAACAGGAATACTGATTTGCTGTTGTAACTATGGAAACAAAATGTTATCTTGCTGTGCCCAATTTCTCTATTCTTGATTATTTTCTTCTTCTTCTTCCTTTCTTTCCAAATATTAAAACTACGAGAGGGCCTAGGCTCAAATAATTTATTATGCCATTTTTGCCTACATTTAGATCATTCTCGATCTCACAATGAACACTAGTGTAATAGGGAACACGTTTAAAGGATTAACTAAAAAAAAATGCTTCCATTAAAAGAAAATCAATATTCTTCCAGCATTTCAGTCTTTGCCTTTTCTAAAAAGTTTTGCCAAAAATATACATCATTAAATTTTGTTCCATATGCAAGAAATCAATCTTTCCTCTTTATTGGCTGAGAACATTATCAAACTCAGCTCAACAAACATAGCAACAGGTTTCAATAGTTAACCTACTCTTCTTCTTTTTTTTGCATTTTTTAAACCAAACATTATTATTAGACACAACTGATATGCAAGGTGTTGTAATCTATTTCACAGCCATATCAATTTCATTAGATCTGAAGAATACCAGATAGAGGGGAATAAAGATGAGAATAGAATTTAAGGGACCAACTGATATGCATAATCAAAAATATGTACTCGATGTGTGCTCTTGTTTCACATACAAACAATAGTTTCTTTATTTGGTGCGGCCCCTTGAGTGGCAGATGATAATGATCAAATGAATAAGTCTACTGAATTCATTTAAAAGTACTATGCCTACACACTAGATTGACAGTACTATCGACACCGACAAGTCTCAAAACAGGTCAAAGCCTATCATTTGGTCACATAGAAACACGCCCAAACTACTGTGTCACACCAGTTCTGTTTTTTGAGGGTTTTCTTCAGGTTGCTGATATCCAAAATTACACAAGAGTGAAGACGGTGAGCATTGCTGCACTTATTTCTAAGAACTCAGAAAACAACACACCAGAACAGATGGGTTCTCAAGGCAACCCCCCCCCCCCCCAGTTTTAACTTTGTTTATTTTCTTTTAGATATGCAAGCAAGTTACAATTGTTTTTACCTCCTATTGGTTAAGAAATTGGCATTGAGACTTTGTAGCTAACGTCTAACAATGGAAAGCCAGTGACTTTCCCTAATCCTGCTGCTAACTGTGGAAGAGTGCAGACTAATACAAAGGGTTTCCACCAACAGCTTGCGCGCAGTTTTCTTTTGTTTCCTACCAGAATTGATCATCTCTAGAAGGTGATATTTGTCTCTTTTGATAGGAATCAGCAAACTAGCAAAAATGTGTCATTTTGGCTAATCCAGAACTATTCATGTATTGAAATGCTTAAAAATATGCGAGTTTTTATCGCTTTCCGTGTGCTCCTTTATCCTAGTAGAGAAGTGGCGACTAGTTTCGCCACTAAATATCAAACCAGTTTACACTTCTTTTAAAATTAAAAACATGTTCAGTGTCAAAGATCGTACTCCTGATGCTCTAAAATCCATGGTAGTTTATTAATTTTCTTGTGTGGGATGTAACTCCCGTTATATTGGCGAAACTAGTCGCCACTTCTCTACTAGGATAAAAGAGCACACGGAAATCGATAAAAACTCGCATATTTTTAAGCATTTCAACACATTTCCTTCTTGTAAGAACAAATACTCCCTTTCTTGCTTTAGTATTCTGGATTCTGCTAATAACTCTATCGATGTAAAAGTCAAAGAAGCTCTTTATATAAAGAAGATCAAACCTGAACTAATCCATCCATCCAAACAATTACAGCATTAGATACAATGAAATATATGAAGTTCATATATTTTGAACTGCGGTATTAGATACATATGATGCACGATCCTCGCAGTAGATAGCGCTATTTAAGCAATAGCGAAAATCAGACCTGAAAAAAATCAGGCCTGTACGGGATTCGAACCACTGACCTCTGCGATACTAGTGCAGCGCTCTACCAATTGAGCTAACAAGCTAACTGGGAGCAGGCCGTTGAGTTGATTCGTAATAAACCCGTGAAAGTGATAAATCAGATGCAATGAAATATATGAAGTTCATATATTTTGAACTGCGTTATTAGATACATATGATACACGATCCTCGCAGTAGATAGCGCTATTTAAGCAATAACGAAAATCAGACCTAAAAAAAAAAATCAGGCCTGTACGGGATTCGAACCACTGACCTCTGCGATACTAGTGCAGCGCTCTACCAATTGAGCTAACAAGCTAACTGGGAGCAGGCCGTTGAGTTGATTCATAAAACCCGTGAAAGTGAATCAACTCAACGGCCTGCTCCCAGTTGGCTTCTTAGCTCAATTGGTGTATCATATGATCGTGTATCATGAATTACAGCATTATAACACTTTTCTAGCGTTTTAGTTCACACCTTTGATGTTTGGTGTCACGTTGTAGTTAGTACCCGCTCTTGTATTGCATCATACTGTAAATATCTTATTCATCTACTTGTCTGTTATATAATTACTCACGTTTTGTTACTCACTGATTGAAGATGGCATAAGCATGCCGAGACATGTCTCTCGAAAAAGTTGTCTGTTTCTTACAATATTTATCATACTTGCTACTACTACGACCTTATGAAAATTAAAAAAGGAATGAATTATCAATCCTTTTAAGGTTTTAGTTGAGTTCGTTATTAAAACAGCGGAAAACTTATCTTTTAAAACTTTTAATTTGATAAGGGTTTTCGTCTTGAGATAAAGCAAGATTAAGCCTCTAAGCTTTTTCGTGATAAGATATAAAAATGGCGGCCGAGAATGCTGTTTCGCACTCTAATAGTCCCTGTATGAGAATAAGTACTCGTATTGATTTTTATGAGCCATTAGAATACGACTATAGGCTCGTTATGAGGGTCTGGATGGGGTTAACTGACAACTGACAAATGGGCAAAATGTTAACTGACCGATGATTGACAAATCACTGAAAATCTAACTGACAACTGACATTTGTGGTGGGCTTTTACTGGCAGCTGACAAAAGACTGGATCGCCATAAATATCCAAAAAACTGTATATAGAATATGGATAATTGTTTTATTTTGTTCAATAAAAGTACGTTTTTCATTACATATCAGTAAAAGTACACCAGAGTGTCATATTTTGTTAATAATTACCGCATGGACCAATCCACATCAAGATCACATGTCACATATCGGTTATGTGATCTTTGATACCCAACTCGATCGTAAGCTCTGCGAGGACCGTCAATGCTGGTATTTTAAAGGCTATGGTAAGCTTTTATCAAATTGATTCAGAAACGGCATTTTAGCGTCTGGGAATAGCACATTGCAGAAGCGTGAGAGGACTGGGAAAGAGTGTGGTTGTTTTCCGTTTGTTTGAAAAACTAAGATATTCAACTGAAAGATCAACTAAATTTGAGAGTCTTAAGCAAGAATAGAAGTATTTAGAGGAGGAAAATGGCAAAATGCCAGCTCTTCAAATATGACCTAAAATAGAGATTTTATATGCATTGGGTAGAGAGGCCAAGAAATTTTAAGGGTTTGCATGGAATTTTTGCAACTTTTGCAATGCTCCGATTTGGACACTTTTCCGCTGAAAACTCTCAAACTTGACTGGGTAGCTTTTCATTCAGTAACATTTTCAGTTGAAAGGTTTAGATTTCAATGTAATCAATATAAGAAACTCGTCCCAGTCCTCTCACGTTTCTGCAATGCGCTATGTGACACGTCAAATTTGTCGAGGACTGTATTGTGGAAGCGGCAGTTGCTAAGATGCAAACATACGCAGACGAATATGACGCGGACTGAGAAAACGACTTTTCTGGTGGAGAGGATAAAGATATTACGCTAATTACGGTTTCTAGATCCAGGCGGCCAATTCGCGCCCATTTTTCGCTTGGATTTCTATGGTACTCTTACATTAGATATCTGTAATAACCTTGTTGAAAAATAGACAGATTTGCCAATTGCAATCAAAGTATTGTAAAACAAAACATTAAACCAATATCTGTTGGAGGGAAAATTGTCTTTCTGACGATCTTCTTTCCAATCGGAAAGTAATAGATAACTCGCCAAATTAATTACAGTCATTTAACTGACAACTGACAAATGTCCTAAAATCTAACTGAGAACTGATAAATGACTGAAATTGTGACTGACAAATGAAATTTTACCCCCCTCCCCCACCATCTAGACTCTCTGCTATGGCTTAACGTGATGAAATTTCTTTGTTAGCTTGCAGCTGCCATATTTGTGCCCCTCAGAGAATCACATACGCGGCGTCTCCATACCAAGCCTTATCAGTTTGAGTAGTACATTTCATCTCATATCTCCACACGAAACATCATGCAGGCCTGAGTCTAGGCGAGACTGTTGGAATTTTCATCTTCTTTTTTCTTTTGATTCTTGACTATATTTGCTGAATGGTTTTGATCGTGTTGCGACAATGAAAACCAGCAATTTGTTTACCATGGAACTCAACTCTAGTACGTCTCGTGGAATTTCATATGTACTGATCGAGTGTAAGCCGTAATCTGCTTAGTACCTGTTTCCCTCCGGTTTACACCCTCATTCCCTTTCCTGTCCTCGTCTCTCCTCACTTCCCTCTATTTCAATACACCGCCTTACACCATTCCTACCCCTCCTCTCTCTCTCTCTCTCTCTCTCTCTCTCTCTCTCTCTCTCTCTCTCTCTCTCTCTCTCTCTCTCTCTCTCTCTCTCTCTCTCTCTCTCTCTCTCTCTCTTTCTCTCTCTCTCTAGATTGCTGCCTGCCTGGTTGCTAGCTTTTCTCATTTTCCACTTTTCCATCATGCAAACAACTTGAAAATGTGTTTTGTTGATGTGCAGCTTAAATTTACTCTTCTTTTTTGGCAGCTATACTGAAATGCAGAGAATGTTAAGCATTGCGAAGGAAATACCGCGTGTTCTGTTCGACACGCGTAGCAACACTCATTCGTAGGCTCAAAGACTCCAAAAAAACCAATAAATTGTAGATCTTTGCAGATTCCGAAGGTCATTTACGAATAAAAAGTTTCCACCCAAGCCCTCGTCAATAGGAAATACCTTCTCATTCTTTCACAAGTCAATTTTTTAACAAAATCCTATCTTAGGCTATGAAGTAAACTCTACCTTAAAGTTGAAGATTTTTTTGAAGGTGCTCGAATCGTTTTTTTCCTGATAAATCTCGTTCTTTGCTTTTTAACAAAATGATTTTTTTACATATGGTTTGCGCATTGAAAGACGAACTATCACCATTTTCAAATAATTCAATTTAAGACTTTTTTCAGAACTTATTTCGGAAAACGTATTTCGTAGAAAATACGCACATTCAGTTCTCGGTGACAGTGTTATTTTTTTAACAAAATACGATGGGTTGATTATATTTAGGCGCACAAGAGGAGAGATCTGAGGAGTAACATGCCCTGAACGAACAAATAAATTAAATATCTTTCTCTGATTTTGTTATTTTTAGTCTCATGTTAAACCTTTCGTCTTCCCTTTTTTGTGAGCTAAATGCTGGGGGGCTTTACCACTCGCTTGGCTTTTAACGAGAAGTACTGAGACTCTGGACTCTTCTCTCTTTTTATTGTTTCCTACTACAACTTTTCAGATCTCTTCTTCCTCTACTGCTGCATGCTGCTACTTTTCTTCTACTTTTTGCAAGGAGTGCCCACGTATTAAATGCAAAAATCACAGACATGTTTGGGTTAGCTGACCATGGGAGTTTCCATAGTGTATTCGTTGTTTTGTAAAGGGTGGCTCGCTCCGAAGCCCTTGGCGAGCACCAAGGAACCAAGTAAACGCCAATGATCGAGCCGCGCACAAACAGGATCTTCAGTGTGGGTAAAACTCAAGGTCAGTTTTACCAACCCAAACATGACCACCTATTAAACTAATTATTCTCAGCCATAACAAGCGATTGAAGTGTCTAGCACGGTAAGAAAGAAATCCGCGAACTGAGCCCAGTTCAAGCACACACTAAAAACAAAAGATCAAAACTATAAATTTTCCAAAATAACGCAAAGGCACAAAAAGGCGAGACCTAACAAAACAAAAGGTTAACCTAAAAATACTCAAAATAGGAATCCTTTAAAATACTCTACAACATAAATTTAAGGCTTGCTTTGTTTCATTAAGTCTTCGGTCGTTTTTTATTCCTTTTTTAGCCTAGATGTTTTGATGAGTAATGCCTTTTAATGCTCTTGAAACTCTTAGATATCTGTGTCTGTGGGTTCATTTGTAATCGCATAACTTTCGAAGAAGTTACGCCTTTCGTTTACACGTCGCCGATCGAAACCACTTCTGAAACCAGCTTGTTTTGAAAACGTTATCAAACGAGTAGCGTTTTCAAAACGATTCAGTTTCGTTTCGAAAATGGTTTGCCGCGTCAGGTTCTTCCTTGTTTGCTAAATGAGGGACTGCCTCCTTTTCTCGTTCATTCTTAAGGAACACTTGAGCTGCAAGATCTACACTCGGAACGTCATAATTTGTTCTTCGATTTTAGCACGTGTTCATAGTTATAGTTAGTATAAACAACTTTGTATATTACAACTTTAACAACAATTGTATATTACAACTTTAACCTAAATCGAATTTGTCAGTTACACCGGCGAGCACTACATTTGTTGCACTTACAAGAAAAAAAAGAAAAACACATTCAAGTACCTGCATTTTAATGAAATTTTCCCCAGCAAAGTAAGTTGAGAGATCAACATTATATGATCTCCAACAATTTTGTTTGACAATATCTCCTTGCCAACGCACGAGTTATATATAGCATGACAGTTAACAATAGCACCAACAATACAAGAAACGGTTGGGGATAGGATTAATCTTATAGGGACGCGTGAAACAACTACAGTTTCCGTTCCCGACAACGGCTGTAGTCAGTAAGGAAAGGAAAAATCAGTAAGTGAAGAGACATAATTTCTTTAAATTCTGACAGTTAAATTAAACGTATGTAACTATAAATTACATACTTATATGCGATCGTCTTCAACTAAACAAATATATCCCAAAATTGATGTTTTAAACCCAAAGACAATAAATAGGAAGTAATGTGCTTGATGTAACGGATAAAGTCATGTCTTCTCAGACAGAGAAATCGTTCGAGTGAGAAAAAGGAGTGTGGAATGCTCATGATTAATTACGTTTTATATCGCTGAGGCAGATATAAGATAGTAGAAAAACATCATGAATCAAAGAATCATCCAATAAAAATGTTTATTATTTATTAACAACGTTTTGTTAATATGAGCCTAAAAACGAACACCAAGGCCAGTCAGTAAGAATTTGTATAATCACAATGTTCAATGATGTACGTACTAAACATGAACTAAATCCTTAAATTAAATTGTTAATACATAATGTACTAAAAGTTAATTATGGTGAACTATTGTTTTTCATATACCTTGGAAAGGACACCAAGGCCAGACAATAAGAATTTGTATAATCAAAATGTTCAAGGATGTACAAATGTACTAGACATGAACTACATACTAAAAGTAATTTCTTAGTATAAAAGGTACTAAAAGTTAACCATGGATAACTATTTTGTTAACATAAACTTTGAAAACGACACCAAGGCCACAAGTAAGAATTTGTGTAATGAAAACGTACTACAGGTTAACTACATACTAAAAATCAATTTTTACTTTTTCATTGATTAAAAATTGTGTCGAAAATAAGGTGCACGTTCCTTAATGACGTTATCAGCATAAGGAGAGATTATTCGGGCCTAACAAAGGTGTAAAAGTTACACTCGTTATGTAGTTTTATTTTTAGAAGTCTAGAGTGCATTTAAGTGATCATTAATCGTGTGGACAATCTGTTGCGCATTCAGTGAACGACGCTATCAGGTAGCTATAGAAAGGACTTTTAATTCACTGTGCGTGTACAAGCGGACAATAAAAGACGAAGTGATCTACGACCCAGGTCTATTTAACTGCGTAGGCCTATTTAACTGCGCACGCCTTTACTCTAGTTCTCAAGATCATAGTTTTTTTTTAAAGATTGCTCGAGTTTACACTCATTATCATTTTTTGGTATAATGTCATGATCAATGATTGTGCGGGAGATATGGTGAGCATTTATTGAAGTCGTTGTCAGGGAACTAAAAAGGTCTTTGAACTCAATTTTAACAATTGGCATAATGGTCAGTTTAGGACTAATAACCCACGATGTAGGCCTTTCTCTAGTTTTAAGAACATAGTTTTTGATCTCTTACGCGGTCTTCAGTAATGATAGTATCAGTATTAAAACCGTAATTTAGCCGCGTTTGGCTCTAACAAGTGGAAAGTATGTTTTAATGATAGATAATTGTGTAGAAGACAACCTGGGCAATCATTAACGACGTTGTCAAGTAATAATCGTTTAAAAATGACTCTTTTACTCTCTGTTAATGATTTCTCAATCAAAGCAGAAGTAGCCTTATACTATATGGGTAATTTAGCTATAAACGCCTTTGCTCACTGTAAAAAAAAACACTTTTATCTATCATTCGGGCCTGATAATACTATTTAAAAAGGGTTACACTCATTTATTTTCTTTCTTATAACACTCTAGCGCGTTTCAGTGATCAACATGGTGTAGATTTAATGCGCATTCATCAATGACGCTGTTCAGGTCAACTAATGAAAGGACTTTAACTCACCGTTAACGATAAGCCGATAAAAGCCGATCCAGCCTGCCAACAAAAGAAAAAAAATCCCTGTGGACAATGTTTAGAACAAAACGTAACCAAATAACGAGTGTGTTACTCTCATGATATAACACATTCTTTTCAACTATAGAGAAAGCATGCACAACAAAAATGGGTAGCCCTCCCCCCCCCCCGGCTCAGTAACCATAAGGTATTTAGTTATGATTAACTTCCTCTTTACTTTCATTTCCCGCGCCATTTTTCTGACCTTGCCTATCAATCGGTGTTTTGTTTTTATTTCTTACGACAATAGAAGTAGGTTAAATAAGATCCAGTTCAGTACTAGAGAAGGTAAAGGATATTACAAACCTCTTTATCCAGCGTGCAGAGGGATCCACGTGCGCCTTTCCTGCTTACGTACTCACATAACGTCATGTAACGCAATCTTATGACATTTCATAACGCAACATATTGATGGGCTATTTACTTCTACCAGATAAAGTAGCTTAAAGTGTTTTACCGTTAGAGATAAATCTGCCTTAAACATCAGTGCAGACTTTCAGTTAAAAAGGGACCAGTTTTTCAGTTAAAATATATATCTTTTTTTAATTATAATTGATTCATAAAACACAGGTAACTTGATCACGATAGAACTTGAAAAGTGATTTGATGAGTGGTAATATTCAAGAATAGGCGACAGAGAACGTGCTGACAACTATATATAGATACTGCAGGAAAAGAAAAGTTCAAAATACATGCATATGTAACTGTAAAAGGAATGTTTAGTTATATTTCATGGCCTACGTTGTCCCGTATAGGTAATACTCGGTATTAGTAGCAAAATTCCGATTCTGATATATTGCCCAGTCGAAGCATATCTTCATTTCCGTTGTGAAAATTGACTATTAATATTTCCTACGGTAGAAAATTCACATTTGTGGTAGTAAATACTCATTGTGAGTATTTACTACTGTAGCAAATACGCATTTGTAGCAGCAAATACGCACGGTGCGTATTTGCTACTGTAGCAAATACACATTGAGTATTTGCTACGTTAGCCAATACGCACTTATGGTAGAAAATACGCACAGCATTCTGAATCTCTCTCTCTCTTTCTCTCTCTCTCTCTCTCTCTCTCTCTCTCTCTCTCTCTCTCTCTCTCTCTCTCTCTCTCTCTCTCTCATACACACACATACGCACATACCCACACACACGCACACACACACACAAACACACACACACACACACACACACACACACACACACACACCTTCAGCCCCTTCTAATAGAAAAATAAATTTGGTTTTGCCGATTGCAGGCACAAGTGCTACCCTTTTGGCGAATTTGAAAACATGGCCTTCGCGGTAGGAAAAGAATCGCCATATGCCTCTACCCTTGATTAGAATGAAGCCTAGTTTACAGAAAGACCGGGACTGCAAAATCTTTCACGCCAAGTCAATGAAGAACCGAGGAAATACAAGATTGAAAGTGATCTCTTGAAGTGAGTATAAATGCTAAGACTTTAATCCGTTATGAGTCGTTCCCTTAACTACAATTAACTTATCTCATATTTACTTCCTTGTTTTAAGGGGCCTCAAGTTTCAATGGCTGGAAAATTGCTGTAACGGTGGTCGTTGGTCTGTTGGTAATCATAGGAATCCTCTCAATTCTCAAGAAAAAGTGTAGACTAAAATTGCAGTTAAAAAGGCTCTTCGGGAGATGCGTATCTAGTGAATAGTAGAGCTCTTAATTGTTACGAATCATTTCGATGCCTTTCTCTGAATATTTTACGAAAGTGTACAAATACATTCATTTTCCTGTCTATATTTAGTAATTTGATCATTAGCTTTCTTCTTTTATTATCCCATTTCACTAATAAGGGTACATATAATGTGCGAGTCGAGCACAGATGTGTAATGGTAAGAGGGCGAGTGAAGTACAATTCGTACGTGTAATAGGACTTCATCCTGTCAAAATAAATTCTCCTGACAGCTGAATTGGACTCCGGCCACGTCCAATCTTAGCTGTCCCCAGTTGTTTTTTCATCCAATTATTTCCAAATTTGGAGGAGCATGTATTTCTCTTACTAATTGACTTTACAGTTAGTCAGTTGTTATTGGGCGTTGCTCATTCAAGCCATTATTCTCTAATTTTATAAAAATGTTCAGTTAAGGATTAATTTGGATAGTTTGAACCTATTCAACTGAGTCGTTTATTGTGCAATTTTTAAAACAATTAAAGAATAATAGATATGCTGACAATTTCAAATCTCTCGCAAAATCCCTAATTGGAAAGATAATTTCTTGTGTTTTCTACTTACTTCATAATAAAACACGATAGATTTGCTCACCGGTTGCTATTTTACTTTAAATACGATACTGTTTGTGTCTCATGACAAGGAGCCCGCACCAGGGCAGAAATGACAGCGGCTTAGCCCATAAAAGAGACATGTTCATATAATTAACATGAAAAACTTGGTTCAAGATTTCTGGCGATGCGTATCCGTTCGGTGTGTGAGAGAAAGTATAACAATAACAATGGCGGTTGTACATGGCGCTTAAATCTTATATTTTTTCTGTTATCAATTACTATAAATATCGTGCCTTTATATAACAAAGAAACTCTCTTCTGAGTTTTCCTCTGCAGATGATTCGCTTTCCTCTTGTCAGTCAAGCGAGGAATTCCGAGAACTAGGCACCCGTTCAAGCTGGTTATTTATGTTTCTCGGAAAATGATATGGGTAAAATAATTATTTTCGGTTTGTTACGATTCTCGCCATAACACAAAGTCAAGGAGCAACAAGAATGAGGCTTTTTGGATTTTACTTCCCATTCTTCATATCAGTCGCGCCAACTCTCGTAACAGGTGAGTTCAGTGATCCAGCAAACTGCAGTTGGTGAGGAAACTTCGAACGCATTCAAAGATATCATATCAATAAGGAATCACATCGTAGCGAAAAGCGGAAGCGACGGCAAGACTCATTGATTCGATTTAGGCGGGGTGAGACGTAAATTTTAAAAGTAAAAATTCCTATGCTCTTAATTGTCATGTTCGATAGTGATTATAAACGCAATTGGGTCACAGACAATCTTCAAATAATCAATGGCATTACCGTGTGTTTAGGCTCAGTGAAAGGATGTTGCTGAGAATGGAACGCGCTTGACTCGCCCGAACCGAGACATATTCGCTGACTGATGCTCTGAGTTAACACTCAAAGCAGAATTCACCGATTCAAAGTGCTCGATTTCATTTGTAGTTACTATAACCTCTTAATTATAGCCATGATTTCCTTCAATGAATGATAGTTGCAATCGAGTTTTTTTAACTTTTGCTTTCGGTTATGGTCAATGTACTTCCGTAAAGAGATCTTCTAGTAAATAAAAAAAAAAAAAAAAAACAGAAAGAAAAGGAGAAAAGAAAAATCATCCACGTATTGTTTTGTTCGTTACTTCTCGAGCGGCCTTGAAGTAATCTATCAAAAACGACTGCGAGTGTTTCATCAGGGTTTCCAAACACTGAGAAACAAATGGAAGCACAATGCCGCATGGCGAATGACACTCGGAATTAGCACGTGATCATACGGTTTCTCGATGCTAGTTATTTGTTTCGGACTACTTTAGAAAATAATAAACATCTCGAGATTATTTCACGATGGCGTCTCAGAAATGTCTTAGAGGTCCATTTTCAACCGAGATGCCTTGTGCGCCCGGATCATTTTTCATATATGAAAAATACGCTATTTTCCTCGTAGTTGTGGAATCGCTTTGATATCTTCTTCCATCTTACTAATTAGGGCTTTCAAAGTTCCATCTTGAATCATGTGCGAACAACAAACTATCCTAGTATCCATATCAGTAAATAGTTTTTAATCCTTACATGTATGACGGTGAAAAACGTCATTTGAAAAGTTGATGACGCCGAAGAAGCGGTCTAGAGGAAGGCCGAGTCTGCCCGGATCGGCAAAGGTTATTCGACTTCGAGAGTCTGTGTATGATTTATGGAGGGCAAGGAAAACAACAATGGGTTTCGGTAACACTACAAACAGTGCTTTTGCAGAAATGTTATCGCATTGTTTCTACGATGGAACTAGAGACTCCGGAGAGATTTTTTCGAGGTGAGAATAATTATTTGACTGATTTTTACTGGAGATCTTGAGATATGTATTTAAGCGATCTCATTTGTACAAGTCATTATTCTATAATTGAAATGCGTAAAGTAATTCCGTTTTGGCCAGTATTGGTTATTTGTTTATATTTTATTTAGTGTTGAAGCCGAACAATTTCCTTCAACATCAAGTAAGCTTTGTACAAGTTTTATACACAGACTCGATTTATGATTTTTCAGTCTCAAATATTTAGCTGCAAATTTGTTTACTGTGTTCTACACCAAATCTTTGTTTTTCTTTTTAATAGTGTTTGTGAATGACTATCGGAGTTCGCCATTTAACATTAGCGCGACTCCAAAACAAAAACAAACGACTGCAAAGGATCTCGGATGAAAATGGGCCTTTAAAAGGTGATCGTCGCATCATGGAAACTTAACGGAAAAAGTTTCCTCTTTGAAGTGATAGTATTTTACCGTTCGAATCAGCGAATTGTGCCTAGTAGATCCGAAGATGTATATATTTTTCTTGGTTTTCGCCGTGACACCATAAAAGATGATAAAAGTCTCAAAATAATTTCACAGTGGCGTCTCCGGCACGAAATTGAAAAAAGACTTTTCCTCTCAGAAATATCTAAGTAAGTGTGGTCTGCACATAGTGAAAACCTTGAAGAAAAATCTTATTCATTCGAAAAGAGAACATTTAACCATTTCAATCAGCGACAACTGTTAAAAATAGCCGCTAAATTTGGGAATTAAGCGAGCAAAGTCCGAAATACGATACTCCGAGTTTACCAACAGTGAACGGTGGAACGGCGGTAAGGCGGAATAACCCTCAACGAGTAATACCTTGTTGTCTGTCACTCTCACAAAAACGGAGTCGCAATAAAATAAGAAAATAATTTATAATTATCTGGCAAAGTCAAAGTTCGAATTGAAAGAAGCCTGGTTTGATCATTATGTACTGAAACCCAGAGAATAGACCGACAGAGGAACACTGAGGTTCTTGAGCTAGCCGCTACAAGTTATCATTATTAATATTGTTGCTGTTGTTATCATTGTTGTTATTATTATTATTATTATCATTATTTACTCAGTGCCAGCCAGTTCTCCGAAATTCATTAAAGGAGTCACCATATGATTCCTTAAAAGCTCTCTGGAAATCGTCAAGCTATCACACTAATATTCAACATGATGTGTACAAATCCACTAGGGAAGTTCTTAAGGATTTCCGTTTAAATCGAGAGGATAAACTGCAACACCACCTAACATCTCAAGATTTCTTCTCCTCAAATGTCATCAAGTATTCCTTGTCATCTGCAAATTCTATTTGGTCCGTGGCCCAGTCTCATCTACCGAAGAACATATACAATTTTACCATCCGCTACACCAAGAACTCTCTTCCTACACCTAAGAAAATGGTAGGATGGAGATTATCACAAAGTCCTGATTGCTCCTTCTGCCTTAATTAAATCCTGAATCGCTCCTTCATGTTGTCGCTGGTTATCAACAATGCCTTAATCGCTTTAACTGGAGACACGACTCAATCCTTAACTTCATTGTCAAGTCATTTCAACCTATAATGAATGTTCACTCCTCACCCTATGCAGAGTGTTAATGGTTTTCTGAATCCCTCAATAGTAACTGGTGAAAATTATCGTTCAGATCTTCTTTTCCTAATCCAGTCCAAGTGTCCTTATGTTCTAGAATTAACAGTTGGTTTCGAATCTAACCTGAACAACAATGGAGTGCGTAAAAAAAAACTTGATTGACGAAATGAGTAGAACTTTCAGATGTTTAAAATTTGTAAATCTCTCCATGAGCTCCCTTGGCGTTTTCTCCGATGAATTCTCCACCTTCTTAGACATGATGTATGACATAGGCATTTACAAAAAGCAGCAATTTTACATAATCAAGAAAATGATAAATATAGCCATTAGAGCAACATATTACATCTGTTGTAGAAATAGGAATTGGGACAACTCAGATTAAATGCAATTTTGATTTTTTTGTTGTTTTGTTTTGTTTTGATTTGTTTTGTTTTATTTTTGTTTTCTTGTTTGTGTGTGTGTTTGTGTGCTGAATAATCCAGTCTCAAGCAGCATTTGTAAATTGCCTATACGTAGTGAGATTTATAATTGTACATTCCAAAACGCAAATAAAGTTTCCATTATTATTATTCTTATTATTATTCTTATTATTATTATTATTATTATTATTATTATTGTTAGTGGTTAAGTGTCAACTAGTCACTGCATTCTTGAGTCACCTTTCCCTTGTGGAACAAGCAAAACTCATACATATGTGGGATGCGACAGCAGTAGCCATTTGCAGTCTTAAGGTTACTTCCCACCTTCGTGGGTGTCATAAACATAACATAACATAAAACCTTTATTTACACACGATAAGATGTAAAACTCACAAGCTTGTGGGGTCGCGTATACTAACTACGTCACAAAATATATACATGTAAATGTTTAATAAAATCTAACTAAAAAAACTTAAAAACTTAAAAGTACACATAGTCGCCGACTCTGTGTCTCGACGTGGAGATTGCTGTGGCGTGAAAGATAAAATATTTGAAATAATCCCTGGCAGTAAGCCGTTTCTTTGATTCCTTGAAGCCTACATTAGTTATTTTTTTATTGAAGTTTACCAGATTCCATAATATAGGCCCTCGATAGGAATCTTTCATAAATCTGCTTTTGTGTCTGCGGATAGCTCCTACCTCATGCCCTCTCAGTGAGTAATAGTTGTCTCGTTTACTAAAAATATTTCCTCATAAACTGTCAGGTAATATATTTTTGTATGCATTGTACATTAATTTAATTATTTCCAGTTTGTAACTTAATCTAATTGTCGACCACATGACAAAACGGAAAATGTATGCACTGTAAGTACCTCCCGTTGCCCCATACAAAGCCTTAGAAAACTTTTCTAAGGCTTTGTATGGGTACTACGGAAGGTACTTATAGTGCACGCATTTTCCGTCCTTCCATGTCACGGTTTTCATTACTTCCTTCGGGAAAAATTAGGACGCGCGCTAGTTTCAAGAAAACCCTGACAAACCGTACATCAAAAGAAAGCTTTATAAATGCAGTCTATGATAAAACTATAATTTAGGCAATTTTTTCATTCAGGGAGTGTCAGAAGTCGGTAAAGTGTGAAACGACCGAGGGTCATCGGTTGAAATATATTAATTTATCGGGTATCGAATCCCACGGCACGAGAAAAATGGCTGCACAGTCCTATTCACAAGGCATCAATCAACAAAAGTGTGTCAGGCTTTTCCGATATTCTGATTGGTTGTCTAGAGATCCGCATTTAAAGTTAGAGTAGCGTAAAATATGCGAAACGTGTTGCACGAATGGACACCTCGTGAAAAATATTTCAAACATCAAAATTTCCTGACAAACTTTCGTTTGTCATTATTCCTGGAATATTTGGGCAAAATTTCACGAAAATCAGTCAAATCTACATACCCTATAAATTCACAAAGTGGATGTATTCCTCTCGAAATCAAATGCGGGATCTTAGCTCCAAAAGGTTTGTAAACAACTAGCGACACACCAGGAGATTATCTCGTCTCCTGAAACCGCGAACCAATGGGAAGACGGGACCCCCTGGCGTCAATGACTATGGATCAATGTTTCTCGAGAAGAGTATCGCATAGCAGTCATGTACACCTATCTCGCTTTGTTGAACGTTGCGTGATGGGCAAAGTTGGCGATAGAAAAACCCGCAACAAAAAGGGTAAAGCTGAAGAAACTGCTGAAAAGCAAAACAGCTTAAGGAATACCCTTATCCCTAAAATGAGTTCCCTCTGGTAGGTTTATTCATGATTCCATACGACTCGAGGCGATTGCCTATGTTTTTGTATCAAGGCCGGTACTTGGTTATTTAAAGGAAATTTTGGTTTTTAACCTTCTGTACGACAAATTTAGATTTGATAGCGACTTCTTTGTTCGCAATTTGGATGCCAGCGTGGAGAGGAATGCTAGGACTTCTTTTTCCAAAAAAAATGATGCGATTTCTCTCTTCTTTAGGCCTCTTTTTTGTTTTCTTTGTGCAAGGACTCCTCTCCAGTCGAAGTTTGAGGCGGCCGAGGACGGATACAAACCGTAGAATAAATATATTTGCCATATTTACACTTTGATTTGAACATTGTTTATAAATTTGTACCTGTCTCGTTGATGAAAAGCCAATAATAATTTCATTTATTAATCCGTTTGTTGACATTTAATTAGTAATTTACCACGTGATTTACAGCCCGGTGCGTAATCGCTTAAGGCTGACCTTTGAGTTAATGTGACATTTTTGCCACACGCGCTCGAGAGCGATCAGTCCTCTTTCTACCTCGCTACCTGAAGTGTCCTGAGAGAATTTTGCTAACCTGTTTCTTAGTAGTGGAGTTTTAATTGGATTGCGCCACAGAAGTGAGTAGTGTGTTTGTAATCAGTTGGAATTTTAGTATCATCATTTCGTTTTCAAGCATGAAATTGTCAGGAATCGCTTTCTGTTAGATCGCTCAGAAAAAATGTATTAGTTTTTGTAGATCGAATAAAAACCAATTAAAAGGATTATACGATTCCGTGTCCAATCAATTACTCGCGGGCCACTTTCCTCCACGATCCATAACATTCGATTTCTACATTTAATTGCCAACTGACACGTGGACTGGAGGATAAGTGGTGTGAGACGCTTAGCCTGATAATGACCGAGGAGGAAGTTAAAGCCTTGAAGAAATCCCACAGGAACGCTAAGGGAGCCTCCACAAGAAGGGGCAACTGGCTGGTCAACCTAGTGGAGGTCAAAAGGCCAGAATCGGAGGTAAGAGACGCCTTAAATAAAGTTGAAGTCGCGTTCAATGACCTGGTAGTTAAGAATGAAGATTACACGAAGCTTATATATAATGACACGGATTTTGGAGAAGCTGGAATGTGGATGGATGATTGTCAGGGTTCTTTCATGAACAATGTAATGCGAGCTAAGATGTATTTGGAAAGTTTAGTTGGCCAAGAGAAACAAATCTTGGAGAATGACACAGATAAAGAGAAATCTGTTAGTAATCCGTCAAACATGATCAGAATTTCAAGCATACAATCTGAAGTGAATGTGGTTTCTGGTGACAGTTCAAATGATAACGAACAGATTACCGTAAACAATGAGCAAGAAAACGTCAAACAAAAACCCGGTAAAAGTGACAAAGGCGTCAATGGCAATGTTCACGTCCCGAATCCTGGCCTAAACAATACCGACCCTCAAAGCCCTTAAGGCTTGAACGGTTTTATACAACGGTTTTTTTTTTTTAGAACATATATTTAGTATCCTTATTGCTGTTTTAATACATTTAGTCTATTGAACGTAATTATCAATGTTTGAAACTTGTAAATAATCGTATAATTCAACTTTTGGTTGCAAATCGGTTATTAATAAACTATCTATCATCTATCATCATCTATCAATGTAACGCATGTGGTTTTAAAATGGTAAAGCCGAAATTACCAAAATTTGTTGGAGGCGTGCGAGAATACGCAATCTTTAAAGCCGATTTCAAACACGCGATCGAAGCGCGGTATACCAAACGAGACGCGATCACCTTTTTACGTACATGTCTTGAAGCGAAGCCTCTAGATTTAATTAAAGGAATTGGCACTGATTATGACACCGCATGGGAATATTAAGATTCCATTTATGGCGATCCACGGTTCGTCACAGACACCATCAAGCAAGATGTCGTTAAGTTCCGTGCGCTGGAAAACGGAGAAGAAGCTAGGTGTTGCGATCTAGTCCACTTAGTTAAGCAGTGTTTTAATACTCTTAAGGAAGTAGGCGTTCCCAACGCTATGAATAACTGTCACATGCTGTCAATTATTGAGCAGAAGATGTGCGCAGATGATAGGGAAGTGTGGTCGAGAGACTTGGAACGAGATGGATAGAAAGCGACATTGCAAGGGCTCATGGATTGGATGACGGCAGAAATGAAGTCACGAATGCGCGCAACAGCGCCATTGAGAACCGGTTCAAGTTCCCATCGTTTCGTTAATCATTTCATAGGAGATACAAGCGACAGGAGTAACGCAACTTGGCACAAATGTTGGATGTGTCGAAACTCCACCCACTGGCCAGATCAATGTCCGAAGTTCGCTTCTCTAAACATCGATGAACGACTCAAGATGGCCAAAGAGAACCATGTATGCTTTGGGTGTCTTAAAAGGGCCGGAAGAGAACACAGGAAAGAAAACTGTAGCCGAAGACCACGCTGCACGAAACAAGAAAACGGAACGCAGTGCGAACACTTTCACCATCCGCTCCTGCGCAAAAACAAAACGATCAGAACACAGGCAGCCCAAGCTCACTACTAGAAAAGCGAACGTGACTCTTACCGTGTTGCGCAACGTTTAATATTTATAAAGGTTTGTATGGGATGTTATCGGTTTGCCTTAAAAGAGAGAAAAAATGCCTTGTTTTGAAATAAAATGCGCTTACCTTATTGCCTTGTTGTTTTCTTTGTTGATTCCTAGCGTCTCAGGCCATTTTGAAGCGTTTACGGCGAGTTAGCGCTATGTTGGTGTTCAACTGCTAAAAGAAAGACAAGGCCGGAAATCAATTTTAGAAGCGTCCGTCGCCCGAAGCGAATAATTCCGCCAAAAAATTACCACCAGTCTCAATTCTTCCAGAAAATCAAAGCAGAGATGTTGCAGTTCCATTTCCATTCACTCGATTTACAATTCCTCCCACAAATCTTTCACTATCGATACTTTTATCTCCAGATCGATCGGCTTTCCAATTTCGAATTTGGCTGCTTGAAGCATTTGTGGGCCCGTTCGTCAATCGCACAGTATGTCGGGTAACAAAAATAAGCCCGGCAAGGGTAGCCAGCGGCCTGCAGTCGAAAAGCAAACCAGTTAGCTCCCCTGGTCCCTTTGAGAGGTTTTGTCAAGACCGCATTGTTTTAATCACACATTTCCATTCGATGTTGATTGGTCGATCAATTGTGAATCGAAGCATTTTTCTCTCTCTTTTAAGGCAAACCGATAACATCCCATACAAATCTTTATAATTATAAAACGTTGCGCAACACGGTAAGAGTCACGTCCGCTTTTCTAGTAGTGAGCTTGGGCTGCCTGTGATCAGAATAGGAATGGCAGCGGTCACAGCCGGTGAATGTGCTCTCCTCCCCGTCCTGTCGGCTATCATTTACGGCCAGAATGGAAACCAGAAGAATGGAAACATCCCCCTCGACAGAGGTGCCTAAGTGAGCCTTATCCGTTCTGACACCGCCGAGCTACTAAGGCTCAAAGGAAGGGACATCTATGTGACATTAGAGAGATTAGGCACCACCTATTTTACCCGCTAACGGCAGAGAGGGTCACGTGACCTCACATTGCACGCGTTTCCCGTTTGCCGGCAGCCGTTTCTACTCGAGGAGGACATTTTTCTCGTTGGTATGGAACGCGAAAACGTGAGTATTTGCAGCCCATTTTATAACGACTATTTCTACATTTTCATCGCTTACTTTTATAGCTAGGCTTCGTTTATCATCTTACTTTTATATGAACTGCTTGTAAAGCTAATAGAGTTCAAATTCAACCGGAAAATACATTACTTCTTTGTATCCATTATTTTTAGTCTCAGTGAATGGCGACCGGGAAGCTTAAACAGACGAACATCGCGGACGCAACGGCAAACGACAAACGGCTAGTCGACGTTCAGCGTTCGCCGTTTTCGCGGTGCTTAATCTAACTAATAGCAAAAGTTGGTGGCGAAGAAGAAACCATAAGAACAAAAGAGTACCGGGTACCAGTCAGCTCTGCGGATGACCGCAAGAAGCATTCGATAAAAGCCATCGGAATTCCGAGTATCAGTGATGAAATGACCCCAGTTCCAGCCTCACAGATCACCGAGCTCCTGCGACTGTCGAACAAGAAATTCAGACGTGGAAGAGGACCGATTGGTATCCTCGTGGGAATTGCATGTAGCAAGGCAAACACCACTGGGATGGGTGGTGTTTGGAGGATCACCAGGAATTCTTCAGCCAGCGAATCGCATCTTGTTTGTCCAGGAAGCCATACATGTTGACTTGTCTGATTTTTGGAAAACAGAGTCCATGGGCGTCGAGGTGAATAAGCCATGCGTCTGCGAAGCCGACAAATTAAGCCAGGTAGAAAGAGAAGAGGCAGAAGTCATCAGCCAGTCCTGTCGGAAAATTGGCCAACAGTGGATGATTCCGTACCTTTGGAAAAGGGATCCTAATCTTCTTCCAGATAACTATTTGCTAGCACTGAAACGGTTAGCAGCAACCGAACGTCGCCTTCAGCTGAACCCTGATCAAGTAAAAGCGTATGACGAGCAAATTAAGGAACTGTGGAGCTGAATTTCTGCCGAAAGTTATCGAAAGATGAGTTGAAGAGTTACCAGGGTCCCGTACACTACATACCGTATCATGCAGTAGTCAGACCAGAAAAGAAAAGCACGCCATTGCGCATTGTTTTTAACTCGTCCTATGTGTTTCAAATACACAAGCTTAATGATTATAGGATGAAGGGTCCGGACTTACTAAACAGTCTGTTTGGTGTGGTCCTGCGTTTCAGAGAAAAGGAAGTTGAGCTGGTTGGAGACATATCAAAGATGTACCATCGCATCCTGATACCCGAACAAGATCATCAAGTTCATCGATTGTTGTGGAGAAATTTAGAAACCTCTCACCAACCAGATGTGTACGTCAAAACTGTACTTACTTTCGGTGACAAGCCAGCCCCAGCAATGGCACAGATAGCATTGAGGAAAACTGCCCAAGAGAGCAAGAGCCGCCACCCCAAAGCAGCCGAGGTCATTTTGAAAAACGCTAACATGGATGATATTTGTGACTCCGTTGACACAGTGAAAGAAGCAATGCAACAAACTGAGGAAGTAGACAATGTGTTAGAGAAGTGTGGTTTCAAATTCAAAGGAAATGGATCTCCAACAAAACCCTGAGAGACCAAAGCCAGAATGAGAAGAAGGAAGTGACGATGTTTCAAGGAGCAGTTGAAGAAAATGTTCTGGGCATTACATGGAACAACGAAGCAGACACGTTATCGTTTAATGTGAACTTTGACTTGATTAACCGAAGCATAAAAGCCGAAAAGCAACATCCTGAAGTCAAGTTAACGAACAGATTATTACTAAGTCAAGTTGGCCGAGTTTATGACCCTACTGGATTCGCCGCCGCATTCCTTATAAAGACCAAGATTGGGATGTAAGAACTTTGGCAAATTGGAGTTGACTGGGACGAGGAGTCTCCGGCTGCAGTCCGTGGCAAGTGGATCGAACTGTTTAATTACTTGAAGAAGCTCAAAAGGTTACCTTTCAAAGAAGTGTATGTTGTGCGAAGGCAACTGAATCGCCGATGCTGCGTATATTTTCAGATACGTCGCAAGGTGCCTTTAGAGCCTGCGCTTACATCCGGTAAAGAACAGATGGCGATAAGTACCAAATCAAATTGGTTGCAGCTAAGTCACGAGTAGCCCCCCTTAAACAGCTGACCGTTCCGCGCCTGGAGTTGCAAGCAGCGATCCTGGCCTCCCAAGTCACCAAAACAATACGAGAAGAGTCTAGGATACAATTCAAGTCCGTCTACTTTTTCACAGATAGCACCATCACCCTGGCCTGGATAAAAGGCCCATCACGAGCCTTCAAACCGTTCGCAGATCCAAAGTAATGCCGAGCCAGGTCAGTGGAGGCATATTCCTGGAGAGGTAAACGTAGCTGATGATTTATCCAGAGGTATCAGTGTTCAGAATTTGACAGGGAGATGGAGTGATGGACCAGAGCTCCTACGACTCCCGGAAGAACTCTGGCCGCAGCAATGCACGGCTCAGGCACCCCCAGAAGAACACATGGAACGTCAGCGAGCGGAAGCGGTTTGTCAAGTGAAGATAGCAGAAAATCCGATTGATTGTCAAGCGTGTTCCAGCTGGAGGAGACTGATTAGAGTCACAGCACGTTTAAAAAGGCTGGGCGAGAAAATACGTATCAGGAAATACACCCAAGAGGGGAAACAGGGTCCGTTAACCCCTGAAGAACTTCTGCAAGCAGAGTTATTCTGGATCAGAGATGCACAGAAAGGTCTACATGATCGCCTGGTAAAGGGCGAGTTCAAAACACCCAGCCCATTCATTGATGACTAAGGAATTATTAGAGTCGGAGGGCGGCTCGACAAAGCTATCGTGTCCTACGAGATGAAACATCCTGCCCTGCTCCCGACGACAAATTGGATATCACTCTTAATAACACGACACGTGTACCAATTCGGCCATGCAGGAGTGGCTACAACAACCGCCAAGACTAGACAACAATACTGGATCTTGAAAGCCAAGAAGTTGAGCAAATCAGTAAAGTCCTGCCGTGTTTTCTGCAAAGAGATGTCGCATAAGGCAGAGGAGCAACTTATGGTTGCCCTGCCCGATGTACGGCTGACTCCGCATACCCCGCCATTCCACTATACCTCCTGTGACTATATCGGACCCTACAACGTCAAGGTTGGAAGAAAAAAGCAGACGAAACACTATGGCGTAATATTTACTTGCATGAACACGCGAGCAGTTCACCTGGAGTTTGCGGAAGACTTTTCAACAATCAGATTCATGCAAGTCTTGTGGAGATTTTTCTTTATTCCAGGTCAACCAGCGCTTATACTGAGTGACAGCGGGCAACAGATGGTCGCCCTTCTCTCCCAAGCTTGAGTGAGTGTGTCTTTGCTTGGGTGAGTGTGTCTTTGCTTGAGTGAGTGTGTCTTTTGAGTCACTTGTGCTGGGTCTCTTTTATTGGTGTACTGCACATTGGCTCTTTCATGTTCTTTGTATCCGTCTCGTGTTGTGTATCCCTTGTGCTGGGTCTCCTTTGTTGGTGTACTGCACAGGGACCGTTTTTTTCTGTAGCCCATGCGAGTGTGTCGATTTTTGGTGCGTGTGTGGTTATTTTTAAGTGAGGTGGGGTTCGATTCCCCAACGAAGTTGGTGTCTGGTGACCCTCAATTTGTGGTGGACCCAGCCCGTAGGCATTGCAACCCCGCCTCGAGTTGGATCATACTTGTGGTCGGCAGGCATTGCACCGCCCTCACGAGAGTCTGGCCGTCCGCCTCAAACACAAAAAAAAACAGTGTTGTTATCTTATAGTTATTACAAGTGATCATTTCATATCTGAAGCTTTTGCTGGAAGAGTTCTGTTGCATACCATACAACAGGCTGCTTT
Organism: Stylophora pistillata; assembly: GCF_964205215.1. Taxonomy (NCBI): domain Eukaryota; kingdom Metazoa; phylum Cnidaria; class Anthozoa; order Scleractinia; family Pocilloporidae; genus Stylophora; species Stylophora pistillata. Next base: position 9,330,601 of record NC_142525.1, read on the forward strand.
TTTAATGTTAACCCCAAAGCATTGGCCTGTAACGATATTAATGTTGTCGATGTCATCAACCTCACCAATTACAGTTAATTCATTCGTGTGTACAAATTAAATATTATCAAAGGTGTGTACTGTGAGATGTTTCAAGAGGTAGCTTTTACTTTTGCTTACTTTGTTGATTACGGTTTCCCAGATGACAAGCCTCATGGACAGCGTTTTATCGGCTAATATGCAGTCAACTTTGTATTTGATCTTGTCATTATGTATAAGGACCCGCTTGGCTATAATAATAATAATTACTAATTATGGCATTTATATACCACAACATACGCTAACTGCCCTATGGCGCTTCACAATTCTACAGTAAATTATAAATGATATTTATTAAAAAGAAAAGTCTTTAATTTACATTTAAAAAGAGTGATCGATCCGCTATTCCTTATGGCAAGGGGTAGGGCATTCCAGAGCTTTGGTGCTGCAACTGAAAATGACCTATCCCCATACGTCTTTTGATTGGATCTAGGAATCGTCAGAAGACCCTGTTCGACCCTGGTGGCACTTTTTGTGACTATTTTTTACCTTTAATTAGTTGCGGTGCGATGCGGTGCGGACGTGTCCTCACAAGCTCTGGTGTTATCTACTTTTTTATGCGCTTAAAGATGGCCATTCGTTTTCTAAATTGGTCCTTGTGGTTGATAATCCTACTGAGATGTGTTGGCGGGGATTTTCAAGTCACCTCTGAGTTTGACAGCTTCGAAAACCAGTTCCAAAGAGTTGTTGAACCAACTTCACCGGGAATATGTTACGCTTGGATTACTCGTTGGCAGAGAAGCTCATTTGCATTTTCCTCCCATGGGATGGTTTTCTTTATGAGTCATGCTCGGATTACTCGCTGGCAGAGAAGCTTATTTGCATTCTCCTCCCATGGGATGTTTTTCTTTATGAGTCCGAACAAAGGTTTGTTATTAAGGACTTGGAAGAGAAAATGGTTTAAAAGCAGAATATCTTATTGCAGTAATACTACGGCCTCTTTTAACTCCGTGGTAATATCTCTATTGGTTAGTGGTGACGTACATCCGCATCCTGGGCCTGAAGTCTCTTCACAAAATTCTGCGCAAATTCCATACAGTGAAAATGGTTTATCGCATTGCTTAAATTTTTCTCTACTGAACACACGCTCCGTGCGTAATAAGACAATGGAGGTTAAAGATTTTGTGGTGGATTTTGATGTAGATATACTAGCTTTCACTGAGACCTGGCTGAGACCACACAATATGGATGATGTTGAGATTGGAACACTGTGTCCAACAGGTTATAGATTCCTACATGTTCCCAGGAAACAAGGAAGAGGAGGCGGTGTCGGTATCTTATTTAAGGATGTGCTGAACATCAACACTTCATTAACAGTTGATTATGATACATTTGAAATCATGGATGTTCGTCTTCGGAGCCTATATAGTGTCAGGATCTTAGTCATCTATCGTCCACCTGATAATTCCTCTTTCAATCGATTTTTTGAGGAATTCTCACATCTACTTGAATCTGTAATTGTGGAGTCTTCTGATCGAGTCCTAATTACTGGTGACTTTAACTTTCATATGGATTGTCAAGATGATGTAAATGCCAAACGTTTTACTGACATCTTGGAATCTTTTGACCTTAAACAACGTGTCTGTGCTGGGACTCATCGCAATGGCCATACTCTTGACTTACTTATAAATAAGTCTGATGATAACATGCTCAATAATATCAAAGTCTATGATCCTAACATCTCTGATCATTTGGCGGTAATGTGTGATGTCTCCATAAGAAAGCCCCAGTTTAGGAAGGAAGTTATCTTCTATCGGAAGCTTCGGTCTCTTGACATGGAGTCGTTTCTTAGTGATGTTGCTGACTGCCCTCTCGTCATCGACCCATCCAGCGATCTCGATCATCTAGTTCAACAGTATGACACCTTATTAAGATCAATAATGGACAAGCATGCTCCTGTCAAGCGCCGAGTTGTTACTATTAGGCCTGCTGCTCCGTGGTACACTAATGAGGTATCTGTAGAGAAGCGTAAGCGACGACGCCTTGAAAGAAAATGGCGAAGAACCAGGCTGCAGGCTGATCGACAAGAATATAATCGTCAGTGCTGCGTTGTGAATAACTTGATCAAGTCGTTGAAATCCTCTTACTACACTACCATCATTACTGAAAACTCAAGTGATCAACGGGTTTTGTTTAATACAGTATCAAAACTACTACAAAAGCAATCAACTGCACGGTATCCATCATCTTGTAGCGATGCACTAGCTAATTCTTTCGCTGATTATTTCATTGACAAGATTGATCGTATCCATGCCACACTAATAGAGAAGAATTCTGCGCAAGGTAATGATGCTAATGAAGTGACTCTTGGTGACTACGTGGAATGTAACTCTGTGTTTTCAGACTTTATTAATGTCAGTTATGAAGATATCAAGGGACTTGCATTGAGATCTATTAATAAATCCTGTGTACTTGATCCTCTGCCTGCAGTGGTAATGAAGGAATGTTTCAATTTACTAACTCCTGTGTTGACTAACATAGTGAATACATCTTTATCTACTGGAGTTATGCCTGATGTCTTGAAGATTGCAGCTATGACACCGACTTTAAAGAAACATAATGCTGATTTCACTAAATATGAAAGTTTTCGACCTATTTCTAATTTGAAGTTTGTGTCTAAGCTTGTGGAAAAAGCGGTATGTGTCCAGCTTACAGACTATATTACATCTAATGGTCTTTCGGAAACGTTTCAATCCGCATACAAGTCATTTCACTCCACTGAAACGGCTCTACTGAGGGTTCAAAATGACATTCTTTGTGCTTTAGATCGTAATGAGTCGGTCATACTGGTACTTTTGGATCTGTCGGCGGCGTTTGATTCGGTGGACCATACTCTTCTAGTGACAAGGCTGTCTACTTCTTTTGGTTTTCAAGGAACTGTGCTTAAGTGGCTGAAATCATACCTGTCTTCACGTAAGCTGTTTGTTAAAGTTGGGAATAGTCATTCTTCACAACGTGCATTGAAGTGTGGTGTCCCTCAGGGATCAGTTCTGGGCCCTTTGTTGTATTTGTTATACACATCACCTATTGCGGACATAATAAATGATCATGGACTATCATACCATCTATATGCTGACGACACCCAATTATATATTACCTTTAAGTCTACCAGCTTCAATGACATCCAACAAGTGAAGTTGAGAGTGGAATGCTGTGTGAGGGACATTGATGAATGGATGATAAGAAACTATCTTAAACTAAACCAGGACAAAACGGACCTTGTAGTCATCAGTTCCAGATACCATCCCATGCCTGACATCGGTCACATTACTGTTGGTTCTGAGTGCATTGCACCCCGTGACTCTGTTCGTAATTTAGGGGTTCAGTTTGATAGCATATTTAGTTTTGAGGAGCACATTAAGAACATTTGTAAATCATCATTCTATCATTTGAGAAATATTGCTAAAATCCGCAAGTACTTAAGCCAAGATACATGTAAAATCTTAGTCCATGCATTTATTAGTTCGAAAATTGATCACTGTAATTCCTTATTACATGGCCTTCCTAAGTATCTGTTAGCTAGACTACAGGCAGTTCAGAATGCTGCAGCTCGTGTTGTCACATTGACACCGAGGCATGTTCATATATCTCCTATTTTAATTAATCTTCATTGGTTACCAGTTGAGTTTAGAATAACTTTTAAAGTCCTTTTATTGGTATACAAGGCCCTTCATGGCCTTGCACCTTCCTATATTTCTGACCTTTTGAATTTTAAAACATACTCTAGGTCATTGCGTTCTTCATGTAAAGAATATTTAGTGGTTCCAAGAAGTAGATTGAAAACATATGGAGACAGAGCTTTCTCTATTGCAGGACCTAAATTGTGGAACGATTTACCTCTAGAGATTAGGAAATGTGCTTCAGTGGCAACTTTTAAGCAATCCCTTAAAACTTTTTTATTTAAGTTAGCATATAGGTTATGAGATTCGTTTTGTTTTGAGATGTTTTTGATTTATATAGTAGATAACTTAGGCTATATTTGAATTATATTGTATATTGTAGATATTTTATATTATATATTTTTATATTTTATATTGTAATTAGGTAGCGCTTTGGACAATTATTGGATTTTAGCGCTATATAAATAAAACTATTATTATTATTATTTATTATTTAAGCCCACTGTTTGGTACAAATTTGCATTCAAGGCATCTGCAACAGTAAGCAGGTTGCTGACACATGATTTATCAAAGGGAAATTCCTGAATGTAGCAGGTGTCATTCTTGCAGACTTGATTATGGTGTATTCTTCTTTATCTAAAGTAGTTCTTTTTGTGGTATTTTTTTCGGTTTCCGAAATCTTTATTAGTATTCTTTTCTTATATGCTTATTGCAGGTTAATTTTCTTTGGCAGAGAGTAACACACCAAACGCACAGCATCATTTTAATTGGTTTGGAGATGAAAATCATAACAGTTGCTGGTTGACTTTTTCACTGTCTCTACAGGGCTCAGCCTACAAATATAGCTTTGAACTGAACTTACATTGTGAGAGCAAACTAGAGCATTATGCCCTATAGCTTTTACTTCTAGATGATTGACTCCTCCACCAACATATAGTGTCCTTAAACCACGCTGAAGCAGTCTATAATTAAACAGGGCATTAGACCTGTCATTGGTTATAATTCCAAGTAAATTGATATTATTTGTCTCCCGACCTAGTTTAAATTCAATGTCTCCAGACAGCAAAATACTTGGACTTGGAGCCGCTGAGTTGCGTATAAAGTCATTCTACAACAGCCGCGAAAGAAACACTTTGATTCATTGGTCATTTTTCGAAGAAGTTTCCATGCAGAGCCTAGGTCAAAGGATCTTAAAGACATTCTTTTGTAGTGGGGCATTCTGTGTATGATACATATTGTAAGGATCGGATCGAGAGCGCGTGGGTTTAAGAACGAATCTAGTTTTCGGTGTATGTGTCCTGTATGTTACTCGGCTACCCGATTAAAACAGTTAAACTATTCAGGAATTGCCTAGCAGCACTTGATGGAATGAGGCACATGAACTAGCATAATAGGCTAATGGACGCCTGTGCGACGTATCTTCGACGTTACAGGCGATAGCAAGTCGAAAACTGACGAAGAATCAAAGAAAATGCCGCTGACTGACCAAAGATGACTGATTTGACAAGAAGACATCGCTGACTGTTGCCGATAGCCATCGCCAACTATTCGAAGGTCTCTTCGGAGATTCAAACTCGTGCGAAAAACTCTCCGAATATTCCATTGTTACATCACGAAATTACACAGCTTTTGGGATAGTGTTTACGTTTGCCACCCAACTAGTAGACACAGAAATAATGCATTTAAGAGGCTTTAATTACTAAAACAACAACAAGTATTGATTAACAACATTCTAAAACAATAAATACCTAATAAAAACTAAACAAAACTCTTTTAAACCTATGGGACCCGCTTAATAAAACAAAAATTTCATGTTAGATTTAACGCACAAGTGCACACACACACACTCATGTTTTAACGTCAGAGGTGATCCAGGTCATGATTGGACGACCACAAAAATATAATGTGGAAATTAAGACTAAGTGCTATATATAGACATCACAACAAAACGTACCGATTGACTTGAAGAGAATCATTCGCGCGTTGTTAGCATAAAACTTCACCGCAGATATCGAACATAATCGCTCACGCGATCCTGTTAGAAACTCTTTTACTGTAGGGTGTCGTTTATTCGTCGGTGGTTGCATCGAAAGGTATGTTCTTTCGTAGTCGTGTGTACAATCTGAATGAAGCACTTGTTTGTTGATGCTGCGACTGACAGCTAGAAGTAATAGTGGTATCGAGACGAATGTCGTTAAAGTACGTCTGTCCATATAACTGTTTCACAAATTTCTGGCCACCTTTAATCTTTCATGCATGTTTGGATCGCATTAACCGCTTAAATTATAAAGTTTGCGTAGTTTTGAACTGTCGGTTTTCCACATGATCAAATTTCAGACAAGTTATGATTTGAATATTCAGATGAAACCAGCAATCGTCGATTGCCACGCGAGGTAATCTATTCATGGCGGATATTTTGTCACGAATCAGATAAAATGTCAGTGTTTTGGGTATCCCTAAGTTTTGGGTATCCCAGTACCTAAACACAAATGCTTTGGCTATTTACTCTGGGGGTACCCAGAACCCTTAGAGGGAATTAACACGAGACTGGGTAAAATAACATGGCATCCTCTCCTATTTGCAATGGACAAAAAAATTATTGCTTGTAGAAGTCAGAAAGTTGTCATCCAAAGTAAATTTGTGCGCTTGAGATTGTGCTTGGTAAAGAAAAGTGTTCATTGTTTGTGAAGCATCTTGGAATGAGCGATCAGTCATCAGTTTTAAGTGAGTTGCTTGGTACGTAAAAAGCCTATCGATTTGAGACACGTAGGAAAGGAGAATTTAAATTGTACTCGTTGGAATATCGCGTTTAAGAAAATGTCCGAACCCTCATACTTTTCGAGTGGGTCTAAGTCTGAGTCATCATAACTGTTTAACTTGTTTACCATGTGTGCATGTGTGTGGGCATTTTTCCTATCGCTTCAGTGACCTATGTAATGTTTACATACAGCAGAGCAAGTTTTATCCTAACCCAAAGCGCACAAAGCAGAAGACATATTAACAAATGCTTTTCCACTGTGATACAACTTCAGTGCTTAAAAATTGTACACACTTCCCTCCACTTCAAAGCCCAATTAAAAGACAAATATCATCTCCGTATTTACACTTACACAAAAGTACTGAAAAAACACTTTCATACGTAAGAATGCTAACAGCAAAAAAGTACAAGGAGATATTGAAATAACTGTCCTAAAGGAATACTAAGATCTCAGTAGCCAAATCAGAAGGGATCCATATACCATTAGAGATTTGAGTATCCTCTCCCCCCCCCCCTCCCCACTGCAGCCCTTTATTTTACACTCATGGGCGGCTAAGTGATATTTTCGTTTTCATTTCATCATACACATTACAAAGAAATAGGAATTATAACACAGTTTAGAGTTACATGTCGCATGCCAATTCAATCGATAAAAAGCTATGGCCACAGCTCAAAGCAAAATCCCCAAAACCATGTTGTATTATACAGTCCAACGGTGTCACAGCATTTTGGGTATCCCCGAGTTTTTGGTATGCCCGCACCCAAAACACTAGTGTCTTGGGTATCCCCTCTGAGGATACCAAGAACCCTAAAAGTGAATTAAATTGTTCGTGTGAAATTTTCCTATTACTTAAGTGGCCTTAGTATTGTTAACATAAATCTACATCGAGTTAAGACTACTATTTTAGTAGCAGTGAATTTCTGGTATATGAAAAACTCTTTAAATAAATAATGGACTTGATTTTGTAACTTTGTATATTAAAAATATACCGATTTCTTATTTCATTTGGCAAATTTCTTGTGATGCCGGGCAACACCAAACTAATTTGAATGCGTATACAGTAAAGAGTGAAAAAACCACCAATTCAGATATTATTCTCGTGGAGTTTATTGAAATGAGCCAACAGCCTTAGGTCCTTGAGGAACTGTGTGGACATAGCAAGCATTAAATTACAACCAAGAAAGGAAGCACTCTTCATTTTTTATTGCAATGTAAGACATGTTGCATGTCAATGTGCATGTTGTGCATTGTTTTTATTTCTATTTTAACATTCTAATGTACTTAAAAGTACATAATTATTGTATCATTTACAGAGTAGGGGGTACCTATTTCCCTCGTAAAATGGGCACACATTCCTAAGCGGAGTTGGAATTCAATCTATCTTCAACTATTCTATACAGAAGATTACAATCATGTAACTTGAAGATGAAAAAGCATCATTGCTTGTCTACCCTCGAGCCCAATCTAAAATTGAAGGAGACACTCTTAATTATCTCCCAGTGACATACGTATCCTTTCTGTTTGAGAAGATTTCGACAGTTCCCATGGGTACACAGTAGATGTCAATCATGTTCATCATGTCTATAGGAGAAAATTATGAAAAGGGGTTCTTTTTTTCCAACAATGCGTTTAGGAGGAGGGAACATCTAAAGCCATAGTAATTTGGGTATCCATTCCTGTTTGGAGTATTTCCCAACTTTTATGGAATGCAATGTATTTATTTGAACGATATGCAGTGAATTTCTATCATGCGCATGCACATAAAAAGGACTATGGTTTGTGTACTCTTATATGTAGCTTAAAATATCCCAGATCCCTAGAGTTATAGGTATCTCTTCTCTTAAAGAATATTAAAGAAGTCCCCGATGTAGAGATATCAGCATAATCATGTAACAACTATATAAGGGGCAAAGGAAGTTACTCTTTGTTAAACCAGCGCTTTAAAGAGGAGAGAATACCCGAATCCCTAGTGAACTAAGAATTCCTTACAGTCCTTACTTCCCAATTGACATGGCATGCACTATATTCAGTTAATTACTTAGGGTATGAAGCCATTGAGTAATCTGTAGAAAAAGAGAAATCAAGGTTTGTGTACTCTATCTAGCATAGGCAGAGCAGTCTAGCTGTTAATACAATGTTAAAACATGTGTAGATTTTACTAAAATGTTTTATTAGGCAACATGAAAACTATTTTTATGCCAACGTGGTGAAACTGTTTTCTCTGTCATTCAGGTCCTGATGAGCATCAAAGGATATTTCACCCTGGAATTTATCGAAGAAAATCGCTCGATTGTTACCAGAGCAATCCCGAAAATGTGACATTAAGTATTGGATGGTTTCTTTGTGCTCCTGATCATTGCGGGAAACACTAAGACAAATATTTTATAGCTGACATAGAATTTAAGTCAGCTAATGCATTTGACAAGAGTCCACACTTTGAAGCCTTCCCCAATGGAACCTTGGTTATCAAGGAAGTGTTACCGACGTTTGATAACAAAAAATTCATTTGTCGAATAAAGAGGGTTAGAGGGAGTGTAGAAAACAAAGCATTCTATTACCAACTCGAAATTGACTGAGGTAATGTGAATATGTTAGTTATTCTGCTCTTAATGCTGTTCCCATTTGCTCTGTATATTTTTCTGTATCAAAAATAGAGGGAAATGGAGCTGTAACTTCTTTACCAATTGTAATTATGTATCTTCTTTGGTCAGTGAGGAAGAGCTCTATGTGTTTGAGGGAATGGACCTTTGTTTGAAAGGTCGAGTTCAGGGATATCCTTATCCATCGGTTTGGTTGATACACATCTTGAAGTCAGATCGACGTATTGTAAAAATATTGAATGTCAGTTCCAAAATACTAAGAAAGATCCGGAGTAATTATACAACTAGTATATGGCTGATATAAAAATTGCTTTAAATTTTTGCGCTTTATTATGTAAGCTTTGGCCAAGTAACTTTAAGTTATCCATAGCATAATCTAGAGACCCTGAAGAGCTTTCAACAAAACTCTGCTACTTGGCTGACATTATTTTCATCGTTATTTCTTTTGAAACAAATTGTTGAAGTTACAGAAAAATTCATTGTAACAATCATATTCGGGCTGTTATTTAGCAATTCGCCGGGGAAGTCTAACTTTAATTAGTATAATGGTTTAACTTGTATTAATCTCACTGAAGTGTCTAAGAGAACATGAAAATATTTTAATGCAAAATTGTGCCAAAACTATTCTCTGATAAAACAGGTCTTAGGAAAGTTCCTGTGCGAATTCACCAAAGAGTGTCTCTACAAACTCCATTCAACTGGAAAATGTGACTGAGATTGGTTGGTTTTCCTGCCCAACTATAGCTAAGAGCTGCCATCCGCATCTGAACAATTTTGGCTGACATAATGTTTATGATAAACATTTTATCCATTGAGCTAACCGCCTCCTAAAGGTGTCTGTTGATGATCCGAACTTTGATGCCTACCCCAATGGGACTTTGGTCATCAAAAGCGTCCTCCTCATCTATGATGGAAGAAACTTCATCATGCGAGCACATCTAAAAAATATGACAAGCAAGGCCTACACTTACCATCTTTAAATTAACAAAGGTAATGTGTACATCTTAATTATTTTGCTCTAAGTAAATTCTGTCTCCAAGCATCCTTCTGCCTTCATTCTGTATCAGTGTAAGGGAAAATGAAGCCTTAACTTCTTCAGTGGTATTCATTTTCCTCTAATTTCCAGATTCCCCAACACTGACATTAGTCAGTCAGCAAAATACTAATGTGTATGGAGGGATGGAATTTTATTTAGAAGCTGAAGTAAGAGCTTACCCCTATCCTTGAGTTTCTTTGAGCCATGTCTTGTGGTCAGATCAACATGTTGTACAGAACAGATCCGATTTCACTTCTTCTAAAGTACTGTTGAAGGTTACAAACATTACTAAACCTGAAGGTATTTTATACATCATATGTTCTGAGAATGCACTTGAAAATCATTCTGTTATCGCAAGAGTTCATGCGCAAATTGAGTGTTTCAATTTAGAATTTTTTCACGTACAGTTAAATGATATTTAACACAAAGTCATGCAAGAAATTGAAGGAAGTACTACAATTATAGTAATTATCCCCTCCCGGCATAAAAGAAAAGAAAAAGATCATCTGACATATTCTATCAATGTTCTTAAAAAAAAGTTGTTTCTTATTTATTATTGAGTGAGGGGGGTGTGGAAACAAAAGGAACATAAGGGGTTCTGAACAGTCTTTGTTGACTTAAAAAGAAAATAGATAAAGAATGTTGAGGACAAACCTTGAATTGGCTTATACTGACCTTTTTTATCTTAACGACCGAAATTTGATACTGGGTTAGTATACTCTCTTCAAGTCTTAAATCCATCCACCATTTGTTACCTCTAATGGGAAAATTTAAATTTGCTTTCTATTTCCTTACCATTTAAATGCCTTTGCTAATGAGAATGTGCAGTTGGTGTAAGTCGCATCTGTCAGCGATCAATCCTTTTGACCACTCCATTCTCCTCACCTCTTCTCTCTCTTCTCTTCTCTCATCCCCCTCTCTTCTCCTCTCAGTCCCTATCTTACCTCTCCTCTCCACCTAATTTCCCTGCCTAATCCCCCTCTTGTTTACTCTCCCCCTCTCCTTCCCCTATACCATCCTCCCCTTCCTTTTCTTACTCTCTCTCCTCTTGCCAGCTACTTTCTCGCCTTTTCCTCCCTCTATCCTCTTAGTCTCCCTTCTCTCGCCCCTCCTTTCTTTTCCTCCTCTTTCTCTCTTCCCTTCCCTCTTCCCTCCTCTCACACCATTACACATTCCCCCTTCCTTCTTTCCCCGTCCTCCCTCACCCTAATCTCTCCCAATCCTCTCTTCTCTCCACTCTCCCCCTATCTGTTCTTCTTTCTCCCCCCTTCTCTCTCTCCTTCCTTCCCCTACCCTCCCCATTCTCTCTTGTCATTCCTCTCAGCCTCCTTTTCTTCCTCCTTATTACAATCTATTCTACAAGACTGTTAAAAAATGGCTACATGGTTAGCATGTGGTACTTTTGTGACATGTTAGTACCACAGAACGGTGTAACAGAAATCAAGTTATCATCAGTAATTGGATCTCTCTTTTTATGTGTACGTGCAATTACTTTATAGATCCTCCATGTTCAACACTGAAAACTTCAACAGGCACTTAACAATCCCATGGCAACATTAGCGTGGTAGCTACCATGGACATTGATGACCCTGTGTCTACCAAAGACACCGATGACCAATCAGTAAACCATTACAGTAACCCAGTGGCTGCCACAGACAAGGATGACACAGTAACTACGAAAGACACCGATGATTCACTAGTTACCCATGACAATAGTAGTCCTATGGCTACCACAGACAGTATAAGTGAGTCAAAAGGCACCGATAACCTACCAGTACCAATGGGAACCCTGATACCCTGATGTGGTACAACAAGTTCTGGAATTCAATTAGCAAATACTTGTCTAGTATCAAATAAATTGATGATATTGCGAGTGTTGATAACATCAGTGATAACAGCCCTTGATGAGCTAGATGATGTTGGTAATATTATAAAGTCAACATTATTATCAATAAAGCTCAAGCATTATACAAATGCCAAGACCATCAAGTCACAAACATCTGTGATAAAGAATGGAATTTTTGACTTTTATGGTAATGAATTAGATTATTTTATCAGCCTTTTGTACCCCTTTTTAGCAATTACAATTACTTCATCCTGCAACCTGAGCACCGTCAATGATTAAGACTCACAAATTACATGACATTGCACTTAGATGTAACAATAAGAACAGTACCGTTGTCAATTCACTTGATGAATGGCTTCATCCAATGACGAATCATTGTCAAAGTAAATTTCAAAACAAACCCCAGTTAGTATTCGGAGTCAAACAAATGTAACATTAAACTGCGATGGTACCTAGACTGTATTAAGCCAGTGTCCCGGACTTAGAACTAGTATACCGCGTTCATTTTCCTGTTTCAAGAATTTTTTTATATTTTCTGTTCATTGAACTGAGTAGAAGAACTCATCTCAGCCCTAAAGATCTACCAAGTATAAAAACCTTGCGTAGAAAGCTACTTAATCTACACAATGCAACATTATGGGGTGGTATTCATTGCATCTGTTTATTCAACTATGCCAGTACCTGGCTCATCCACAATGGACTTAAACAACAAAGAAAATTTTAACCCTGAACTGTCTGTATTTACTAGTCAGCCAAAGGGATTTTTAGAGAGCTATGTTCTTTACATCGAATATAGCAAAGCAAAAACAGAACAAAACAAAAAGAGGCTTTAGTCAGATTATTTAGCAGTAATAGTAGTTATAATATCTTGTTTTACGTCAAGATTATCAAAGTAGTAAAACTGTTGCTTAATAAACCTCTTTCATTGTAAAAGCAAAGATCTTTGTGCCTTACACCTGGTCAGTGTGAGGCACAAATGAAAGTGTTTATAGTAACGTTTTTTTACAGTGAAATGTTCACGTGAGCAGGCATTACTCCATTGTTGATAAAGCTCAATGCCTTGCGACGGTTTTGAAAATGGTATGAATATTTTTTTTCAGTTTCTACCATTTCTTAAAATGATTTTGGTAGCTTCTCGGGAGACCTCGAATCGCTCGAACATTTCCCCCAGCAGCAATGCTTTGTGCAGACCATTTTTAACCAGGATTACTTCGATTATTTGTCTCATCTGGTCTCCTGTCCTTCACTTGCGACTAAATACAGGAATGGCTACGACCTCATTCGAATTCCGCCATCTTGGATGTTTGTCTGAGTCCTACGGGGGGTTGCAATTTACATATCTAGTTTTAGAACTGACGTGCAGCACTATTACGAAAGCTACACTTTCACGATTGCTATCAAATAAATTTGTAGATTCTTTCACATAACCTCTCATCAGATAACACCACATTTTGTCCCCCTGAGTGGTACCGAGAATCTCTCTGGCCCATGGACTATTATAGTAATAGAATATTTGTTTAATTGAAAATTACGTTATACCTTTAACGCGTACAACAAAGCGCGCGTGCTTCACTTAGATAAGTCCTATCGAGCCGCTGTGAACAAAATGTTTATTTACGCACGCCCCCTGCGTGTACCTGGCTAGATACTCCAATTTCACCGTGCACGGCAGCGTGAACATTATTTTGAATAATCAAAACCCTTCATAACTTCGACCCCGGGTCTTTGACTTTTAAAACATTTTATAATGACTCGAGTTCATTTAGATTTGATCTTCTCCATTTTTCCCGTTAAATTTAACCTTTTCATTCACAGTTACCGGTTAACTAGATCAAATGTTCTCGCTCAAACCAAAGTATAAAATGTGGCGTATTTTTTACCAGTCAATAGTGAAGTCTGTTTATTTATCAATTTTTTTTTGTGCGTTGTGAGAATTTTGCACTGTATCACAATAAAAAAGCTTCTTCACGCAGATCCTTGTTGTCGCTCTGTTATAATAGAATTTGTACGTACTTTTTTAAAAGCTATAGTAGCTCTCGACTCCGCGTCTTGCGTCCATAACTCGATATATACGTACGCTAAGCATGAACAAATTCTTAATTTTACTATTCATGTTACCACATGATACTCAGGAAACATCGCTGTCACGTTGCGCGTGACGCCAGAACGTAAACATCATCGCGCAATGTACTCATTGTCAAAGTTGCATTTGTGAGACTCAACATAATCATGGCGACGAAAATTTTGGTAATGTTAACTACGTTCTCGCTTTCATCGTCCCTGACAATGGAGCGCAAAGGTATTTTCTTATGTACGTATAATTGTGATTTGATTCAAACCCTGTCATTTGAAATTCGATCAACAGGAGCTAATCGTACATTTACGTGACACAGATGAAGGACATCTAAAACCTGATTTTTCTCTCTAAAATTTCATATCTACCCACCTTTGATTTTTCCAACACGTTTGGATCGCATTAACAGCTTGAGTTTAAAAAAAATGACTTCTTTTTAATTGTGGTTGTCGACGACAAATCAAATCCTGACTAGATAAGTCGCGGGTGACAGCGGCCAGCGTCGTAAAATGTAGTCAAGCATATATGGCGGAGAAAACTTTGTAAATCCGTTAAGAAAAGATCGCTAGGCTGTGTAATAACTTATTGGTTGAAATTTCGCATCAGCTAACGATTGCGCGAGTGCTTCAGCGACCTTGCCGTATGCCACAGGGAATATCTATTGTAAGATTTTACGCCGTTAACTAACGGTGTCATGCTTTTACTAAATATTTGTATTATAATTATATTTTACGCCGCTAACTAAATTGATAATTTGCTTCTTTGTATGGAGAGGACACATGGAAGTGTCAAACTTATAGTGTCACTATCTCAACTTGTACATAATCCCCTATTAAGCGGTGTCGTATAAAGTTTACATCTTGTATTTAGCAGTCGGTTTTCAGAATCCTCAAATTTGTCCTCTAAAGAATATTGCATATTTACCCCTATTAAGCGGTTGTGCTAACCCTTAACTAAGTTCCAGCGACCCGTTTGAATTGTTCTTCACCGGTAATGAATGGTCACTCAAAGAGGACGACTGAATTATTATTATTATTATTATTATTATTATTATTATTATTATTATTATTATTATTATTATGGCAGTACAAACGTCTGGATGCCCAGAGTAAATATTGAAAGCTTAGCCTGGGCGGCAAACCGTAACCAGCCACAGCATCGACTAAAACTTATAACAACAATTACACAATAATTTACGCGAAAAAAAGAAAAACCAGCAAACTAACACACACAAAAAAGAAACCTGATGAAAAATGATTTAATAAGAGTGTCATAAAAGTATATAAATAGATAAATGAAATCCTAAGAGTTTCGTCTTAATTACTAATCCTAAGAGTTCGTCTTAATTACAAAATAAAACTGTTCATAAGTTGAAAACATCGTTCATAGAACTGTCCATTTTCCTATGGGAACCCTAAGATATGTAACAAAATTTCGCAAAAGTACAAGATAAAGTTTCTATCAAAATGGGTGTCCAAAATTCCTAAAGATGTCTAAACGCTCAGCTTGAACATTCTAGCAGTTATTATTATTATCATTATTATTATTATTATTATTATTATTATTTTGCTCATTGTATTCTAAATCTCGGTTTGTGCGATGATTTATTTTCACTATTTTGATCCGATACAAAAATTTTTCCTCGCAGGAAATTAGTTATTTACGCTGGAGGAACAAATTGCGTAATCTTTGAATCGAGTTATTAATTATTCAAAATCAAAATCTAATTGTCGCTTGAGCTAACCGCAAGAAACAAAAGACAAATCGACAAAAAAGAGAAAAAATAAAAATGATTCGAAAATGAGAATTGCGAAGCATGGACAAGACATTAAAACAAATAACAAAAGTAATTAATCTTTCTTTTCTACCCTCGTGCCATGACTAAATTAAAAGAAGCAGATTTCGCGATAATCAAATATTCGCAAACACTATCACTTAATAGTTCGCTTTTCTCTTGGTGATTGGCTTTTTGGATTGTAATCAATATGTTACCACACAGACAATGCGGTAAAAAGCTGGTATAAATATTAAATTTTGGTTGCATCAACCTTTCCTTGCCTAAACCCTTTTATGGAACCCACACTGCCGCGTATGACAGCACTTAATTCACTGCCGACTCGATTATTGCCGCGCCTGTGTTCTCGTGCAATTTTGAATAGATATTAGCACTTGAAAACACAAATCGCTCTTTCATTGTTTGCATTGTATGAATTATTTGGGGTGAAGTTACCAAGTGATCACGTGATTTTAATCGAATTTTGGCACCTCTCGAAACACAAATCGCTCTTGCCTTTCGCACGATAATCTTTCTTCAAAATCATTATTATTCGAGGATAATTGCAATTGAAAAAGAACACTGAGCCCTGAGGCATTGGTCTGAGGTATTATTTCGTATTTTATCCATTGACACATGAGGGACATGGCTAGTTAAACCGCATGCTTACACTATTCTGTTGCTCTCTACAAAGAAAATTCGTTTTCACTGTCCACTGCACAGCTATGGAACCGATGAATTTATTTTTTTCTGTGATTTTCAGTAGCCTAGCGGTGTTTAGTTTAGGTAAGTGGTAATCATCTGTAATGAACTCATGCGAGATAGTACCTCCTCTCTTTTATTTATCTTACAAAGCATTCGCGTAAGCAAACATATATCGTGCGTGTGCTTTTCTAATGTTGCTGAGGAGCCATTTCTGGATTGAAAATGATCTACAACAAGATTTTGCTTAAGGGACATCAGTTGACGGTTGCGTTATCACAATTGCCCTATACTTTTAAGTGAGGGTGTTTATCCTAAGTATTTTATCTTTAGTATATTTAGTATTAAGGCAGTTTCCAAAGCGAAAATTCATCGCTAAACAATGGCAAGCACTTTGAATTGTTTCTTCATTCAAGATGCTTGGCTTAAATAGCCTCAGTTTACAAACTTCGCCGAGTAGAGACTCTGAGAACAAAATTCATTCTATTACTTTGTAATTAATTTTTTTCTCTCCGAATTCTTAAAATTCGATATGGATGTTTGTCTTTCACTGTCTTGAAAATATGTATGGCTTAGTAATTTCTCCCAGCAAGGAATCAGTTATTATGAACACTATAAGAAAAAATGATGTTAGCCTTTGAATCGATTGCATAAGCATTATAAATTATTCAAACAAACAAAATAAACCTTGGCACTTCTGTGAAAGCCATCGCTCGGGGATATCTTGTAGGTCGCACGTTTAAGTGTTTTCCATATAAAATGAAGCCACCAAAACAGATAATTTTATTATCCTCTTTTTTTTTTCATTTTGCATTTAAAAATTACATCGTAAGTGTGTCAATGTTTCTCGAGTGCGCGACATAACTTTTACACGGAGTCGCGTCATCCCTAATTACAAGCACTCTCGAAAAAAGTAGCCTGCAGAGCAGATATCTCATTAGTGTCGTTGCCGGAAGACAATTGGACTCGGCTGATTCGTTTTACGCAACTATGTTCGCGGGTTTTTTACTCACAACAACACCGCTTTTGCCGCTCACGTTACTACAAACTCACTCGTCTCATCTTACACGCGCGCACGCGGCCCATAGCAACGAGCCGGCCTGTCATTCATAGAAGAAATACATTGTTTTCGCCGTCATCTTCAGCTGTGCATCGCTGAACAATTGTAAGTACTTTGAATAACTGACGCTCTTTGTTTTGACAACGTTTACAAAAGGGCAATCATTATTCAAGACGTTTAGTTAGGGTTTAACCCTTCGTTTCATAATGACACCTAAGAAGGTGCAAACGTGCTTTATAGTGGTGGCGGAATTTTAAGTATCACGTTTAAGATGAAGCGGAAGCAGAATTTTCGACTAATGTAAACACGCGTTTCAGTAATATGTGCTTCGAGATCTTAACATCCTTAAAACAAACTCTCCTTAAACCTGAAGAAAACAAACCTCATGTTATTTAGGCCTAGACAGAAAAAGTATCATTTTCCAATGAAAATAAGCGTAAATGAACAAAGAATCGAAAGAAACGGTCTTCCTCGGTGTAGTCATTGCTGAACATCTAACTTGGAAACTGCACATTTCTCAAGTAGCTTGTAAAATATCGAAATCACTAGGAGTCATTAATAGAGCAATATTTTTTCTACCTAAACCATGTCTAAAAACTCTTTACTATTGTTTAGTTTATCCTTATCTTACTTTTATTATCATTGTCTGGGGATCTACGTACAAAACCAATCTCCGCTGTCTTTTTACATAAGCAATTTATCAGAATTATTTCTAAATCAACTTTCGATTCTTATTCAGACCCTATCTTCAAAGAATTAGAGCAACTAAAAATTTTCCATATTAAACATCAAGAATTGGGTAAACTTATGTTTTCTTTTAACCATTCTCTTTTGCCTCCAAAGTTCAACAATCACTTTTCTTTAAACAAGCAAGTTCATAGCCTTGCCGCTAGATACGCGAACGCCTTTCACCTTCCTATTTGTAGAACCAACCTTCGCAAATTTTCTGTCAGTTTCCAAGGACCTACTCATTATAACTCTTTAGAAAATTATATTAAATAATCGAGTTCTCTCCACTCATTCAAAACGAAACTGAAAAAAAAAACATTAAGTGAATGATTAGCTTAAAGATTCTTATAGTAATTACTTATCTTTCTTTACCTATTTGGTATTATCTTTAAACACATTGTTACATAATTTATCATACTTAACCATACTTTATATTTTGGTAACTCAGTTTACCTTCGATCCTGGCCTTACTGTTACTGTTAACTTTATTTCTTTTTACTCTGAGGGAGCCTAATATCTATAAGCCTCATGGTTTCTCTTTAGGCTTCCTCGCCACTTTTATTTGTTTTTTGTGTGACTGTCTAATTTCTATCGCTATTTGCATTTTGTGCAAAATATTATTATTATTTGTATTTTGTGGTAAATAAATAAAGAAGCATAAAATCCCATAAAATTTTTGAGAACCAGCAAAACTAGGTACATAACGCTTTTATGCCAGAAATAAATTGCAAGTTCAGTTTTTATTGAGCTAAGATGTCTTATTGAATCACATCTCATTTTTAGCCCGTAAGATTACTGTCTCCACTAAAATGACAGTATGGCTATTGTGAGTCTTGTTAACATGCTTGTGTTTTCTGTAACTTTTGCTGAATTAAGTACATATCAGTTTTACATTGAGACCCAGTAATTATTTTTATGAGGACCCCAAGCTAGTTGGAGAATTGAAAACTGTCAGTGATTTTTTGAGCCTATTGTCACAACGATCCCAGATGCTCATTGTGTGAATGTTAAGAATCTGAAGACATTCGAGTTTTATAAACTTCATCTTCCTTTTGGTTACATTAAAAGTTCAGCTTTTAAAGCTTTTAAAGATGCTAAGATGTACTAGGGTATCTTATTATCACTTTTCTTACATTGTTGTTGTTATTGTTATCGTCATTATTGCTACTGTCAGTGTTTACTATTACTTCTTTCACTTTCATCATCAACAAGGTTTTGATTATTATTATCATTATTCAAATTGTCATTGTCATGATTATCATCATTGTCATTATTCTGCCTAAATTAAGGGCAAGTAACTTGCCGGTCTAACTGAAAACTCTCTGAAGTTTCATAATTAGACAACTAGTAGACGGCTGATATTCTAAATTGCTTTAATTTTTTGCTGATCCATTACGTAAGCTTCAGCCAAAGTAATGGTAATTCTTTATAAGTTATTAGCCAAGGCATAATCTTTTTTGATGTTTTTCTTCTGAAATACATTATCTGACTAACAGAAAATTTCATTTTAGCAATCATATTCTTCTATCTAGCATAGGTAGAGCAGTCTAGTTGTTAATACAATGTTTAAAACATGTGTAGATTTCACTGAATTATTTTATTGGACAATATGAAAATTATTTTTATGCCAATGTGGTGAAACTACTTTCTCTGTCATTCAGATACTGATGAGCATCAAAGGACAATTCACCTTAGAATTCATCAAAGAAAATCATTTGGTTGTGATCCGAACAATCCAGTGAATGCGAAGCTGCGTATTGGGTGGTTTCTTCGTCCTGCTGATGATTTTGGGACAGACTGGGATGAAAATATGATAGCTGACATAGAATTTATGTCAAATGTATTTGTCAAAAGTCCACAATTTGAAGCCCTCCCCGATGGAACCTTGGTTATCAAGGAAGTGTCACCAATGTTTGATAACAAGAACCTCAGTTGCCGAGTAAAGAGAGGGAACGTAGAAAATATACCACTCTATAATTACCACCTCAAAATTGACAGAGGTAATGTGAATATCTTAGTTATTCTGCTCTTAATGCTTCTCCATTTACTTTGTGTTTTTGTCTGTATCAAAAATAGGGAGAAATGGAGCTAATTAACATCCTTACCAATAGTAATAATTTATCCTCTTATTTCCAGAGCCCCCAAGACTGACTCCAGTCAGTCAGCAAAAGCTCTATGGGATTCAGGGGATGGACTTTTATTTGGAAGTGCGAGTTCAGGGATATCCTTATCCATCGGTTTGGTTGAGACACGTCTTGAAGTCAGAGCGACGTATTGTAGACAAAGCATTGAATGTCAGTTCCAAGACACTTCTGAAGATCGAGGAGATTAGTCAATCCAAAAGCAGTTACTATGAAATATACGCTAAAAATCCTTATGGAAATGATACTCTAACTTTTAGAGTTCATGTGATAGGTAAGTCTTTTTTCTTTTTTCTTAGAAAATCTCAGAAGACAAAATACAGCTGGATGGTAAAAAGAGGATGCCTTCTAGCTCCATGAATTAATTTAAAGTAGTGGACAGTCAGTATTTTTTCACTGAACCTAGTTATGTCTGTTTAAACTTTTAAAGTGCACCTAAACCCAAAAATATTTTTTCGCTTAACGAAATAAGCGTATTTTTTGGAGTATTTCTGTGCAAACATTTTTTTATTTGTTCAAATCTTCAATTGTCTGTGCCCAGTCAAAATACGGAAAATCGGCCGCCATCTTGCCCCACGGCCGACTTTAAAGAGGAATGGCTCTAGCGGGTAATGTGACGTCAAATCGAGAACACGAAAGTCTGCATTTCACACATTTTCGCTTGTTTAGGAAGGTTGTAGTCGATTTTGTCCGAAAATATGCCGACTAAGTGTGTTATAGGAGGATGTAGCAACGTGCGAAATTTGCAAGAGGGTATCGCGCTTCATACATTCCCCATACAATACACATGGTCAGCATATTTTGGACAATATCGACCACAACCTTCCCAAACAAGTGAAAATGTGTGAAAAGCAGACTTTCGTGTTCACGATTTGACGTCACATTATCCGCTAGAGCCATTCCTCTTTAAACTCGGTCGTGGGGCAAGATGGCGGCCGATTTTCCGTATTTTGACTAGGCACAGAAAATTTAAGATTTAACCAATTAAAAAATTTTTGCACAGAAATACTCCAAAAAATAAGCTTATTTCGTTAAGCGAAAAAAATTTTTGGGTTTAGGTGCACTTTAACTAATTGATTTGTGAGAGCCCTTGGATCAATATCAGGATTTGAGCAACTCCACACCCACCCCACCCATAACCCAACATTAACCCAAACTTGTTATAGGTCGACCGTGATTGGGTTAGGGGAGGACTGTGGGCGCCAACACTAATACTGATATTAGTTTGAACTCTTTTTTCTAAACAACCTAGGGATTTGTTAATATGCATTTAAATTATTCTCACACAAAGTAATTAGAACAAAAACAGTCGTAAAAAAAAACAAACGTACATACATTAATATACATACCTACCTATATACATACATCATACCTAAATACCCACTCACACACTTACTCACCTACCCATGTTCCAAACTACTCACCTACACACCTTCCAACCTACCCACCTACCTACCTACCTGCCCATCTACCTACCTACTCACCTACCTACCTACTCACTAACTAAGTAGTGTCCCCCAATTAGTTTTTACACCTGTAGAGCTAAACACACTGACACCGAATAAAGTTTTCTTCTCTTCTCTTCTCTTCATCACTTTCCTACCTACCCACTGATCTACCTACACACCTACTCATCTATCCACCTTCACACTTACTTACCTACCCATCTACCTACTCACCAACCCACCGACCAACCTACCTACCTACCTACACTCCTAACTACTCACATACCTACCTACCTACACGTCTACCCACCTACCTACCTACCTACTTACCTACCCACATACATGCATCTTATTGGGTCTCCCTTAGCAGGTTTTTCAGACATAGCTAACTACCTAACTCTGAAGATCCTTCAAAAGTCTATTTCATGGTTTGGCATCGCAAAAATGAAAGCTCTGTCATAGTTGACATCTGGCAGTTTACATATGTTTGATTTAGTTGTTTTCCCTCATACAGAGGAACAGTAAAAATAACTTCCTAAAAATAAAGCTATTAATAAGCAACAAAAGTGATTTCATCTCTTAAAACTCTTCAACCTACTCCCCTACTAACCTACCCACCTGCTCACCTATCAACCTCCCCACCCAGCTACCTACCTAACTACCCTCCTGCTCACCTATCCACCTACCGATGCATGCACCTACCTACCCACCTACCTACTTTTATAACCACCAACTCACCTACCCACCTACCTCCCACTTACCCACCTACCCACCCACTTCCATAACCACCTACTCACCTACACACCAACTTACCTACATATCCATTGACTTACGTACATATCTACCCACCTACCCACTTAGTTACCCACCTACCTACCTACTCACCTACCTAACTACCTGCCTACCAGCCTACTCACCCACACACATACATAAAAACATACTTAGAAACAAACATGCAAACCACTCCTGGACTTGATGATTACATTGTGCAAGTAAATTGTGCAAGTAAATGTACAACTCAAACTAACAAATTTCCGTGACCAACAAGATTTGCCAGGGAAAATCTTAAAAAGCCGTGACATACACAAAGGAAACGCTAGTGATATTTTTTCTTCCTTTCCTTATGGGAGTGCGTGCGTGTTTATAAGTCATGGATCACGTTGTATCATACTGCGAGAACTTGTTTTTGTTTTGTTTTGTTTTCCTTTCTGTTTCTCTTTTACTTTTTATATATGATTTTCTTTTGATTTTTTTTTTCTCTACTCAGGTATCCCTAATTCTACACTTCCACCTTCCTCAGGTGTGTATACCATTGTTACTTGACAACAATCAATGATTACCTTGGGTAGCCTTTTGGTTATCAGTTAGGTGGCTGTTACCAATTGGCTGTACGTACTTTCAAATGTTTAACTTACTCAGCATACATAGAATCACTTTGAAGATTAGTTTTTAACATTACTATCAAATATCCCATGGGACGCTATATTGAACGACAATGACACAATGGAAGAGGTTTGGTTAAATTGGAAGTCTGCATTCTTTGAAGCCATTGAAAACAACGTTCCTTCGAAGAAAATAAAATCAAGACAAAATGTGCCCTGGATCACTTCTGATATACGCAAGCTTTTCCACAAAAGAAAACGCCTTTGGAAGAAAGCCAAATCTACCCAGCTTGAAGTTGATTGGAATAAATATAAATCGTTAAGGAATAAAGTTAAATCGGAACTTAATAAGAGTTATTACCAACATGTTCACTCATTAATTGATTCCAAAAACCCTAAACGCTTCTGGTCTTTTATAAAATCCAAAACGAAAAACAAATCAATACCTGTCACTATGAAATGGTCGGATCGTGGTGTCACGGCTTCTACTGGCAAGGACAAAGCAGAGTTATTTTGCAAATTTTTCGCGTCGGTGTTTACCCGCCCTGACCCAGCTACCGATGTCGATGAGGATGCCCATTCACATGGTTCAGGCTTCGTTATACCAGATCTCATGTGCTCTAGTGCTAATGTGGGAGAGCTTTTGCTTACCCTTGATGTGAATAAAGCCACTGGCCCGGATGGTTTGTCTGCACGTTTGCTCCGGGAGGCAGCCTCTGTAATTTCTGATCCACTGTCAAAGTTATTCAATATGTCTCTGAATAGAGGAAAACTACCTCGTGACTGGAAGTCTGCCAACATCACCCCAGTTTACAAAAATGGTGGTAAAGAATATGTTTCTAACTATCGTCCAATTCCTCTAACATCGCTTGTAGTTAATACCCTAGAGAAGCTAGTCACAAGACATATTATGGCTCATCTAGAAGATCATGACTTGTTAAGCCCTCATCAATATGGCTTTCGAGCTGGTTTCTCCTGCACATCCCAACTTATTCGCCTATTTCACTCCTGGGCATCAGCCTTAGATAAAAACAAAACATCAGATGTCGTCTTCTTGGACTTTGAGAAAGCGTTTGACACAGTCCCACACAAACATCTTATCTCTAAGCTTGGCCGATATGGTATCAATGGTCAGATTCTCGAGTGGCTAGGTGATTTCCTGCAAGATCGTTTCCAACGTGTTGTTCTGGAAGGTGAAAGCTCAGACTGGTCCATGGTTTACTCTGGTGTCCCTCATGGAAGTATTGTTGGGCCAATGTTGTTCTTGTTGTATGTCAACGATATACCTGAGAACTTATCGTGTTCAAGTGAAATGTTTGCCGATGATACTCTATTGTTTAACTCAGATCATCCATCATCTGTTCATCAACCTGTGTGTGAAAGCTTGTCTCAGATCGTAGACTGGTGTAAAAAGTGGCTTTTGAAACTTAAAGCAACTAAATCCAAATGTATGAAAATCACGAGATCTAGATCTGTAACACCTTGCTCGTACAACATCAATTCAATCCCACTGGAACAGGTTAAAACACACAAACATCTTGGAGTCATTATATCATCTGACTTATCTTGGAAACCGCATGTTCTCTCTGTTGCTGCTAAAGCAAATAAGATACTTGGCCTACTAAAGCGCACATTTGGGAAAAGCTCTGAAGCAATATCAATTGGATACAAGTCTATGGTTCGGCCAATTGTTGAGTATGCCTGTCCTGTGTGGAATCCACATCAACAATATCTTTCTGATAAGCTTGAAAGAGTGCAAAGGAATGCTTCCAGGTGGATCCTTGGTAGTTCTATCGACTATAGTGAACGTTTGAAGTATCTTGGCTGGCCAACACTCAACTCGCGTCGTGAATTTCTTAGTTTAGTGCAATTATTCAAATTCATTAATGGTTTTTCAAGAGTAGACTTATGTAATTACTTAACTTTCTCCAATAGTCGGACGAGATCTACCAACAATGTCACAATCTGGACGCCTTATGCTCGAACAAATATCCTCAAGAACTCTTTTTGGTATAAATATATAAAAATCTGGAATGACTTGCCAAGTGACATAGTTAGCTCTAGCTCTGCTAGTAAGTTTAAAAAAAAACTGAAAGAACACATTTTTAAATAATATCAATAATATTGCACCAATATCCATTTATCAATGAACTTGTTTTTTCAATAATTTTTACCTTTACATTTTAGTTTTATTTTTATTGCATATTGCTTTTATTCTGGGGGCTGCCGTCAATGAGAATTTAGTTCCTCTCTGGCTTGACCCTTTTTGCCTTTTTGCATCTCGATGTTATTTCTATTGTTATCTGTCTGTATTATTATTATTATTATTATTATCTTATTATTTAGGCAAATGAAGTTATTATAAATAAATAAATAAATATTTCAGTTGCGATCTCTTGAACGACGTCGTATTTTGAATCGTTCAGCAATGCATTAAGTTTTCACAAAGCTAAGATTATACGTTAATTTTTATTTAATCAAGGCCACAGGTGTATTAAAGCAATTGTTGAAAAAAGAAACAACTGTTTTGATCTTAGGAAGAGAAATTGTTGCTAGCGGTAAATTTCTGAAATTTTCAGTCGATGTCTGAACTGATGATTTACAAAGAAACGTTGATACTAAACATCCCCATTCATTTAGGTGCCCTTTTTAAGTAGTAACAATAAGAAATACTGCTTTTAAGTAGTAGCAATAAGAAATACTGTCTGGAATACCACAGACAAAAGAGCTTACTATTTTAGGGGTAAAATTTCAGGAAGACAGTAGGTTCATAACACACATTCGGGAAAAACTAATCAAAGCAAACAAGTGCCTGTTCATTTTAAGATCTTTAAGGAAAGAAGGGTACAATCAGGCCGAAATAGACCATCTGTTTCTAAATCTGGTTCTACCAAATATATTATACGGGCTGTCCGTATTTGGCGCTGTAAATTCCGAATTAACAACAATCCAATGTTTCTTAGATCGATGTTATAAGCACAAGTATACATCCGACCACATTAATGTTTATGAATTGTTAGTTCAACAGGACACACGTACCTTCAAGAATGTTTTTAATAATACAATACACCCTTTAAGAGCTATAATGCCAAAAAAGAAATCAACCAAGTACAATCTGAGGAAAGAGACAAGTCACCATCCTAAAATAAACACTGATAGGTTCAAAAACACGTTTGTCAATCGCTTAATTTTTAAACATAATCTAGTCTTATAATTTTTATCTTGATTTTCTCTGTAATTTATATATATACCTTCTTTTAATGTTGTAACATAGGATATGTGATTATTTATCTTATGACTTAATAAAGATTCAATTCAAAATTCAATTCCATTGAAGTATTTAAATTGTTAAAAAGCAATAGACGTTTTATAGCTTAGGAGGCAGCTTTTATGTGTGGTGCTTACAAGGTATATTGATTCAAAACTAAGAAAATGACTTATTTATTTTCAGAAGAAGACAGCAAGATTG
>NC_142525.1:9362315-9467315 GCF_964205215.1 Stylophora pistillata
GCGGGGAGCACTCTTCCATTCTTTACGCCATAAAGGACGTGGTAAAGCCAGTTAAATTCACACGAGACAGTGGTTGTCGAGCACGTGACTCAGATCTTCTGAGAGTCTCCATTGGATAATCTACAATATGATTCTAGAAAGTTACAGCGAAATTGACTCTAATTAATTCACGGTTGGAAATTCCTCGCTGTAACTAGTGCAGTGCAGCACAGACTGCACAGTGCCCAACAACAACAATATTACAAATATGTATATCAACATATGATCCCCTTCAAAAATAACCAGAAAGTGATCACTTACTTGACAACCACTGCCTTGCGTGAATTTAACTGCCTTTATAACGTAGGCTCGATTACCAGCCGCTTTTCGGGGAAATGAGCCCACACTCATCTCCCCGAAGGGGTAGATTAAAGACCGCACCCGGAAGGCGGTGGAAATGGAGCCTATTTAAACAAAAATAGCCTATTGAAAAAAAAAACCGACTTCAGGTTGAAACAGAAAATATCTCTTCGAAAAAAATTACACAGACACATGCAAGCTTCTTTAAAAACTAGCTTTGCCCAAATTTCTCGTGCTGCCTAAAAAATCTGAGTTGCTCAGAATTTGGGGGGGCTGCAGCCCCCCTCCCCCTCCCCCCCCCCCCGCCCCCGACCCGTACGCCTGTGGTCGGAGCGAATAGAGGAATTGTGGGTTGTGTGTGCTTTTAAAGGCAGAAAATGGAGCTACGTCATTGGTGGGAACATGGCAACGAGAAAAACACGAATAAATTAGTGGAATGAAAAGCGTTCGCTAATACCTGTGGAATTTAGACTGCCGGTTTGAAAGATGAGCTTTTGTTCAAGAGTTTTACGGCTTTCCGTGCTACCTAAGTGCAAGGGAAGACCGCAGATTGCCAGTTGTTCGATTCATCTGGTAAACTTGGATCTATATTTGCCAGCCATTCTGACTCTTCGTCGTCGAAAATATGATTCAAATTGTGAAGGTATAGTCTGATCGTCCGGGTGAGTGTAGTCCTGAGAAGGACTGTTGTCGGTGGCAGTGACTGACGTTTCGACAACCTGTGCGGAAGTCATCATCAGAGTCAAGTGAATGATTGTTGTCAGTAGAATGTTTTTATTCCAGTTCGTGTGAAATGATCGGTTGGTTTTGCCGTGATGTTATTGGCTGTAAGACTCAAGTGACGTAAGTCAGTCGTGATTGGTCTGTTTCGGTCTGTCGGTAAAGTTAGGTTGTTCTTTTTCGGTCGTTTGTGATGTTTATGTCGTGAATGAGTCGTTTGTATGGGGCGGGTAGTTGTTGACATCTGTTTAGGGGAGTCTGTTCTAAGTTAGTAAACCAGCTTTCCAGAGTCAGTCGTTGAAAATAGTCAGTGCTGTAGGTTAGGCATTGCGCAGAGTCCCAGTCAATGTTGTGGTTGGTAAGTCGATGGTGTTCAGCAATGTGATTGCTGACATCACCTTTCCTCGTCGCCCGTCTGTGTTCAGTCAGTCTTGTTGTGAGGTTTCTGCCAGTCTCACCGATGTAGGAGGCTTGGCAGTCGGAACAATTGATCTTATAAATCGTTCCCTGTCTGTTCCTCGGTTCGTCTTTGTCTTTAACGTTGGTTAGTAACTGACGTAGTGTGGTGATGGGTTTGTGGGCGACGCGGATATTGAAGGGTAGTAAGATGCGCGAGATGTTTTCAGACATGCCTTTTATGTACGGTATGGTTGCTGTAGTCGTGGGGGTTGCGGTGTCGTTTGTTTCGGTAGTGGTAGTGGGTCGGTGAGTGTTTCGTCGGATGAAGTCGTTGTTGTAGTTGTTCTTCGTAAAAACACGGTGAAGGTATTTGTTCTCGTCGGATAAGCTGTCTGTCGAGTCACATACTAGTTGTGCGCGTCGTGTTAGAGTTCTGATAGTTGTGGCTTTGTGTGATGTAGGGTTGTAGGATGACTCGTCTAGTAATCTGTCGGTGTGTGTCGGTTTCCTGTAAACTGTCGTTCGTAATGAGTTGTCGTTGTGGCTTACCAGGCAGTCTAGAAAAGGAAGTTTGCCATTTTCTTCGACTTCTCTGGTAAACTGTATGTCAGTGTTTTGTTCGTTAAGGTGGTTGTGGAATGCGTCAATTTCGTCGTGTCGAACGGCGGTGAATGTGTCGTCAACGTAACGTAACCAAAGCGGTATCGTTTGTCGGCAAGTCGAAAGGGCGCGTTCCTCGATGTTCTGCATCACAATTTCTGCTATAACAACAGAAACTGGAGACCCCATGGCAGTGCCGTGTAACTGTTTGTAGTGTTTACCGTTGTACTGAAAGTAAGTAGACGTTAGGCAAATGTTTAGCAAGTCCATGATGTCGTCTGTCGGTAGCGGACGATCAGACTATACCTTCACATGTTACCCCCGGGTTCAAACCATTTACCGCATGATTCAAATTGTCCGCCATTTCTCTTTTCGTAACTACAATCCAATTATTCGCTTGCCCGATGCGAGAAAACCTGTTTAACCGGTACTCTAGAGTACAAATACCGTGTGATATTCGTACTCGTCCATGGCGTTATTTGTATTCTACTAAGTGTGGTTGGATAATAATTGACAATTATTCCACGAGCGCGCGTTGAATATGAGATGATAGAAAGCCGACGAGGCGCTACGCGCCTCGTCGGCTAGAATTATCTCATATCCAACAAGCGGGAGTGGAATAATTGTTTTATTAAAAAAAACGCCCCCAAGATATTAGACAAATCTCGATTTTAATTTTGTAAGAAGAAACCGGATGTTACAATGTACAGATATTAGATTATGGTATATTGGCTCATATACCATAATAAAATGGCTAAGCCAATAAAGAGTCTTGAATTACATTATATATCCAATGATCCAGTTTTTAATAAATATATATATCTTTATATATATAGTTAAGTGTACGATAAGGACGCGATAAAGAGACCAACTGTTGACTGTTCCATATGTAAATAGCTTTTTAGTTTTTAATTTTTTACCTGAAGAAGGCCGAACGGCTGAAACGTCGTGAATTAAACTCGTCCAGAACAGTCAATAGTTGGTCTTTTCGTTACGTCATTATCGTACACTTAACTAAAAATTCACGGCGAGACATTTTGTATCCTGAGGAACCTCTTATTGGGAGTTCATCGTTAGGTATACCAATTTTACGCTGCTTATATATATATATATATATATATATATATATATATATATATATATTTAACAATTATTCCACGAGCGCGCGTTGGATGTGAGATGATAGATAGCCAACGAGGCGCGTAGCGCCGAGTTGGCTATAATCATCTCATATCCAACAAGCGAGAGTGGAATAATTGTTTTATTAAAAAAACGCCCCCAAGATATTAGACAAATCTTCTCGACTTTATTTTGTGAGAAGAAACCGGATTTAACACTGTACAGAAATTAGATTATGGTATATTGGCTCATATACCATAATGGCTAAGCCAATAAAAAGTCTTGAATTGCATTATCCAATGATCCAGTTTTTAATAAATATAATTATACCTCAAGATTTAGGTTACTTGAACTTTTACTGCATCTCTGAGTTTCATGCCTCTTGCGAAGCAATCGTCAGGCAACTGCCAGAAATAACGGTTACAATCCACCAAAATTTAAAAGACAAAACAATGTGTACATGCGCGCGCAACATACTGCACGCGCTATCGTAACGTTACGTTCTTTAACAGGAATTTCCTGACATGTCTGCAACCTGATGTCAGCTCATTTCTTTTGTTTAAACTTGCCATCTGCGGTTTACAAATGATAAAATATTTTTCCCACAAACACAAATTGCATCTTTTGGCTACATTGGAATACGAACTAGCTTGTTTCACCTTGCGCCACTTAATATTAAACTTAGTGTCCTTATCTTTAAGACTCCATATATATATTTGCTAAGTTCAGCAGCATGCCTGTAACGTTCGTTTCGGAATGAACACAAGTGGTTCCTGTAACGCATTTTAAAAGCGGTGTCACAGAGACCAATATACGTTTCCTTTGCGGTTTCTGTGGTGACCTCTGCCTGGTAGATTATGCTTTCCCTGTTACAGTTTCCATCCATGGGGCATATGTCAGGTTTTTTCGACAGTTGCAGCTTTTCCTAGCTCGATCATTAGCGCGTGCGAGTTTCCGGATTTCAGATTTGTTGTGGTTAGATATGACAGTTTTAATGTTGCCCATGCAGCTGTAGCTCAGTTTAAGGGTGTTCCGGTTGAAAATTTTGTGAAGAGGATCAGTTTTTGTGAAATGCTTATCAATAAGTGCAAGGAAGCATTTTCCGACGTTAGTTTCCACGTTCTTGCTGTATGGTGGGTTAAACCATGTAATATTCCGCTGCCTGTTACTTCGTGGACGTGGTGCCTGGTTTGATGCAGCGTTGAATGACAGGGTGTAGCTGTACCCACTTTTTTTGAGAGCTTCTTGATAAATAGGTTTAGCACTATCGAAGCATTCTCTGTCGGAAGATATCTCGGAGAGCCTCCTATTGATTGATTCAGGGATGTTGTGCAGAATGGATGGTGGGTGGTTAGATTTTTTATGCACGTACAGGGGGATGTTGCCTTCCTTAGTAAAAGGGTAATACTTCCCACTTGAGAGGTCAAGCGTGACGTCTAGAAAATTGGTTTTGGTGATGTTAGCCTCGACTGTGATTTTTAAGTCATTGTCGCGGAAGACTTTGCAAAAACCTTTCTTGATATTCTCTATTTCCTGCGGTGTTCCATTGAGGGCAGCCAAACCATCATCCCGGTATAAACCAATATTTTGTCCTTCGATGGAGCGGAAACGTGTGAGCTGGTTGGATGCCTTCTCTTATCGATTCTTACTGAGAAGTACGGTCAAAATATTGGTTTATACCGGTATGATGGTTTGGCTGCCCTCAATGGAACACCGCAGGAAATAGAGAATATCAAGAAAGGTTTTTGCAAAGTCGTTATTTCTGTCGGTTGCCTGACGATTGCTTCGCAAGAGGCATGAAACTCAGAGATGCAGTAAAAGTTCAAGTAACCTAAATCTTGAGGTATAATTATCCATAGCTCTAGCCCTGCTATTGAGCACTTTTTAGTAGATGATGATCTCATTCCGCTATTTTGGTTATATATATATATATATATATATAAGTATGTAAACAAGAGCTTGCTGAACTAAGTAAACACGTCTGGAACTTAAAGAACAAGAACATAGATTACACGATTTCTTGCAGGATTTTAAAGCAGGCCCCTCCATACAGCCCTGCCTCAAATCGCTGTAACTTATGCCTCTGGGAGAAGTACTTTATAATTTGCAGACCCGATTTAGCCTCTCTTAACAAACGAAATAAACTGATAACCTCAGGTAGTTATGCTAAAAAATGCTTCCTGAAAAATTTCAACACCTGCCGTGTCACGCATAGTGTCTGTGTTTATTTATTTTTAGTCCTTACCTTTATTGCACGCCCGCCTGTTGTTTGTTTGTTTTTTTTTTATTGTTACACTATAGTGCCTGTGTTTATTTATTTATTTATTTTTAGCCCTTATCTTTATTGCGCGCCTGTTATGTAAAGAGTCCATATATGGTAGCTATCATCTTATTTCAAATCAGTGTACGTTGTAAAATCGCATTTGGCAATTTTAACCGATGAGTGCTACACAAGCTGTGTATTTCAAAACTAAATAGTAATAAATTCCAAGTCAAATCTTCAGTTGACCACTCCGTCCTCTATTATAGCAGCGTATATATAAAGTAACCAATATGTAACAAGGTGCCTCTAATCAACAATACGTCGATATTTTGCGTCGATAAACTGCTTTCAAGAATTTTGAAAATTCCGTACGTTATCTGAAAAATGTGGCATAGGTATCAACGGCAATTCAAGCAGATCGCATGTTTATTTTTAGGGAGCTTACGAATCGATGACTTCTTTCTCGACGACGACTTTATGTGACATCATCGACTTTGTCGTCGCCGTTTCCCATTGCGCGCCAAAAGTAACTTACGAGCTGCGGACGTCGATGCAGAGATTTCCTGCCAAATATAAGTCGCAGACTGACTTTTATTTTTGTTTAGATAGCTTTATCAACGTATTAATTAAAATGCCGAGCTTCAGAGAGAACAGAGAGTATATCGCATATACCTACAGAAAAGGATTTACCACCGACAGGCAGTTTATATTGTTGTATGATGCCACTACTTCGAAAACCCGCAATTTCGGTACGAGAAGTATAATCGATTCGATTTAGACGAGCTGGGAAATGACCAGCAGAAAGCTGAATTCCGATTTTACAAAATGACCGTTTTAAGCTTGCTGATTTTCTTCATTTACCGGATGAGATTGTTTCTTACAATGGCCTAGTGGTTGGATCGATTCCTTGACAAAATCTTTCCGTATATCTGACTGAATCTTCGCATCGCTTGCATGTTTTGCATCTTGTGACTAGTCGAAACCGTTTAAAGAACGGAATTTGCTTATTATTCAAAACTGATTTAGAGCCAATGAATGGATAAAAACTTAGAACTTTTGAATGAAGAAGACTAGTTTCTTTCATAGTTTATCTCTCTTGATGTCTGAATTGAACTTAAAACGCCAATTTCCTTTTTTATTTATTCCCTCACCGTGCGTTTGAAGGGCTTGGGTCATTTTTTTCGCCGTTTTATCTCTTTCTTGTTTGATAAATAAGAACTAAGACGTAAATAACATTCAAGAGGCAAAAAAACTGTTTCAGGAAAGCTCCCGTTAATATATTTGGAAGGTGTTTGGGGATTAAGCATTAGATTCAGGAAATATTCCGAACAAAACGCACCTTTCGGCTGCGAAGACGACTTCAAAACAGCTCCTCTAAAGCTAAAGTCGTCACCTCCGTCAAGACGACGCGCGAAATAATACCAACTCCGGTAGCGCATGCGCATAAACTACTCCGAGTGTTAAGACGTCGTCGTCCTCTGGAAAGTCATCGATTTGTAAGCTCCCAAATTTCGTAAAGGACGCATCACAAAAAAATAATGATATGATAACAATGATAGAAGTGGTAATGGGACTGAAAAAAATACAAGTGATTAATAAATTCGGACAATCCGTGGCAAAAACCAGCCATCGATTGTACGTTTTTAATAATTAAAAAAAAGACACAGTCACCTCCTCGAAATGAGCGACAACAGCGCTTGCACACGATGCGTACTGTCCCGTTGTACAGTCCCTTTGATATCAGTGCTAAAATCCTAAAATCAGGCTGATAAAGAACCAATGACGTTCGAGAACTTTTTCATAGTTTTAATTGAAATGATGATAATAATAATAATAACGATAATACTAAAGATATTAAAGATAATAATAATGAAAATGGTAATAATGATAATAATAATTATTATTATTTTAACCTTTATTCATAATAATCACTAAAAAATATTAGCAAATTAGTGATAAATGCTTGAAAATCGAAAAATGCCTGATAAAAATCTATGAAATACTAGCCAATACAAGCCTCAATTACGTGGCAGTCGTCGATAATAATGATAATGATAGTAAGAATTATAATAATAATAATAATAATAATAATGATAAGGATAATACTAAGGGTAATAGTTGTAATGATAGTAACAATAATTGATATTTGCCATTTAAAAGTTTACTCCAGGGAAAAATAAACTTCTAAGGGTAGTTCTTGAAAACTGAATAGGTACACAACTGTCTCGTTAATAATGCATAATCATGATCATAGAAATAGTAATAATGGTGATACTAAAAAACAAAAAAATGGATAATAATGCCAACAATAAGCCATAATCAATTCCATGTTGAAATCTAACGCTCTAAAAAATTGTGCGAAAGCTGCCCATAGACTGTGATTGCGAAACTTGAAGCTATGTTCATGGGAAGTTTTTAAAACCAAGATTTCCGCACACTCTTGACAGAACATCAGATAAAAATGGATATAACTGATAATTTTAATGATAATAAAAGTTTTGATGGTAAGATAAAAAAATACTAAAATTATTTTACTTTCTCTATGACAGGTGCTATGATTAAGATATCCACGAGTGCTACCATGAAGGTCACCGTAAAAATCCACCAGAGATACTTACTAGCGTGCTCTGAATTCAGCGATCAAGAAAGTGTCAAGGATATTGGTTGGTATCGTTGCTCTACCGACTATTGTGAGCATGAATGGGACAAACATTGGATAGCGCATATTCAAAATACGAGAGAGACAATTGCATATAACCCAAACTTTGAGGTCTACACCAACGGAACGTTAGTTATTAAGGTTCTACCAGTGGATGATGGAAAAGTGTTTATCTGTATTGCCCACAGAAAGTATGTATGGAAAAAACAATCATACACGATCCTAAGTGTTGCCAAAGGTGATGTGTTTATAAGTGTTATATAATAATGATAATGAAAATGAGAGTGAGAGGAATATTAATAATATTATCAATAATAATAATAATAATAATAATAAAAATAATAATAGAAATTTTGAAATGAAAATTTCAAGAGGTGTTTCCTCTTTCAACGGTTACCAGCTACAAATGTAATTTGTAATGTTTTTTTCTGGAGGGAGGATAACTGGAGAACCCGGAGAAAAACTCTCAGAACAAGGGCGAGAACCAACAGAAACCCACTCGTGACGTCAGGGGTCCGTTTATACTGAAACCTGTTTACTTAAAAGACCCATAAAGAATTATTTTTTCATTCAAGATGGCAGTTTAAAAGGTTTTGAACATTTTGCAATAAAACTGTTAGCTAAAGAAACAAATTGGACTAGTGAGGGTGCCAGAACCTGCTTCTCTATTCCTTAAGTTTTAATTTTAGAATATGGCTTCTGGCCCTTAAAGTTTCCGGGACTTTCGCGAAACGGGCACCAGGTTCGAGAAGTGAATACGAGCCACAGCGATGGGAGACGAGCGCTCTCACCACTAAGCCATCCCTCTCTCTCGTTTGCATTAATTCTATCGTACCACTTTGGACGCTGTTTCTTTGAATCTATGTTTCTCTTTCTTTTCCTTTCTTTCTAGAAGCGCCACAATTACACCTAGAGAGTCCTAAAAGGCTTCACGTGATTGAAGGAGTGGACCTTCATTTGGATGCTAGAGTCCAGGGCTATCCTTTCCCCAGGGTTACTTGGAGTCATGATGAGAATCTCCTCAAGAGTACACCGAATGTCGATTCGGAAACAAGTCTTAAAATTCGCAACGTCACTGCATCTGAAAGCGGAAATTATACCTGTCTCGCTGAGAATCCATTTGGACGTGTTTCCTTCACCGTAAAGGTTTACGTTAAAGGTATTGATCTTTTTCGCCGTTGAGCTATAGCTGCAGGAGAGTAGATGTAGCTAGATAGAAAAGAGAGACGAAAAGAGTGTGTCATGCATGCGGTTTGCTTTGCGTTGCAGTTTTTGTTCGAAACATTAATTTCCTTTTATTGTTTCTCTCTCATTCTCGTTAGTTTTATTTTTCGGTTTGTTTGTTTGTTTGTTTGTTTTCGTTTGCTTTTAATCCAAACCTACCACTCATTCAGACTCATCCAAATTTTTCCCTCTGTATTTAGGTCAGCCGGGCACGACGACCACAGAACCAGGTGGTTCTCCCGCTCTTTAGCCTTTTCAGATGACTCGAAAGTACTGAATAGAGTTCCAAGAACTTCTAAAGTTCCATAATTGTCAATCGAAAGAGACTCGTTTTTATCAATTTGCTCAAAAACAATCAATTACTGATTATGGTGGTGTTCGAAGAATATCTGACGCTGAAGTCTTCGCATAAATCTCTTTTCAGTTGGTAATGCAGAGCTGCTATCTACGAAAATTATCTCTAGAGCAAACTCAGCCTTAAGCAAAATTTTTGATATATTTTTCAGTTCTCGAAAGAACAAGCATGGTTGGAAAATCTATGAATATGCGGGTTTAGTCAATCACAGTGTTCTATAAACATGACTCTTAAGACCTCTATAAGATATGAAAAAGTATAATAAGCGTTCACTTTGTCATTTTCTTATGACAATCTGCCTCCATTTTCTTCATCGCCATCAGGTAAGCAGTAGGTGTGCTTGTTCAATTTTCCCATATCCAGTTTTGGAGCAGATTTTAACTGTGTGTCGAAAATCATATAGGATCGCATTGATTTTCATCAGTCGCTTATTTCGCGACCAAGACCTCTATTGCTTGTTCAAATTTTAGCGTGACCTAACGAAAATTAGAAAGTACGGAATTATCAGTCCTTTTATGACTTTAGTTTAGTTTGTTATTAGAACAGTGGAAAACTTATCTTTTTTAAAACTTTCAGTTTGATAAGGCTTTTCGTTTTGAGATAAAGCAAGGTTAAGCCTCTAAG
This sequence comes from Stylophora pistillata, assembly GCF_964205215.1. Taxonomy (NCBI): domain Eukaryota; kingdom Metazoa; phylum Cnidaria; class Anthozoa; order Scleractinia; family Pocilloporidae; genus Stylophora; species Stylophora pistillata. Next base: position 9,372,618 of record NC_142525.1, read on the forward strand.
CTTTTGCGTGACAAGACAAAAAAATACGTACATACATACATACATACATACATACATACATACATACTAGGTTAATACATGGGTTAATTGACCACTCCCCATAGGGGCTTTCAGGGCCAACACCTACCCATCCCACCCCAGGGGAGGACATCCATCACACAGTAGTCTCGTGCGTGGAAAATTAACGTCTCCAACCCCTAACCCTGCAGGAGACGGGGACTACGGTTTATTCGTCTTTATCCGAGAAGACTAGAATATCTATCCATTTCTTGTTATAGAAAGGTAGCAAATTCTTCTCGGTTATTTTATGACCATGAGTATTGGTCTGGCCGGGGCTCGAACCCTCGACCTCCCGCGCAACACAATCCGGTGCACTAACCAATTGAGCTATATTCCGCGCACGGAGAAAAATGGCGGCCGAGAATGCTGTCTCGCACTCTAAATAGTCCTTTTATGAAAATAAGTACTCGTATAGATGTTTATGAGCCTTCAGATGACGACTACAGGCTCCTTATGAGGGTCTGGATGGGGTTAACTGACAACTGACAAATGGCCAAAATCTTAACTCACAACTGACAAATCACTGAAAATCTAACTGACAACTGACATTCGTGGTGAGCTTTTACAGACAGCTGACAAAAGATCGGATCGCCATAAATATCCTAAAAACTGTATATAAAATATGGATAGTTGATGCATTTTTTCCAATAAAGTACGTTTTTCATTACATATCAGTAGGAGTACGACAGTGTCATATTTTTACCGCATGGATCACCCACATCAAGGTCATATGTGACTTATCGGTTAAATGATCTTTGAAACCCAACTCGATTTTCGAATTCAACTCTACGATGGCTGTCAATGTTGGTATTTTAAAGGCTGTTGTAAGCTTTTATCAAATTGATTCGGAAACGGCATTTTAGCGTCTGGGAATGTGACACATGTCAAATTTGTTGAAGACTGTATTGTTGAAGCGGCAGTTGCTGAGATGCAAAAACATACACAGACGAATATGACACGGATTCAGAAAACTACTTTTCTGATCGAGAGGATAAAGATATTGCCTTAATAACAGTTTCTAGATCCAGGTGGCCAATTCGCGCCCGTTTTTCGCTTGGATTTCTAAGGTACTCTTACATTAGATATCTCTAATAGTATTGTAAAAGAAAAAATTAAACCAATATCTAGATCTGTTGGAAGGAAGATTGTCTTTCTGACGATCTTCTTTCCAGTAATAGGGTCGGAAAGTAATAAATAACTTGCCAAGTTAATTATTAACAGTCATTCAACGGACACCTGACAAATTGCCTAAAATCTAACTGAGAAGTGATGAATGGCCGAAATTTTAACTGAGAACTGAAATTTGTATCCCCCATCCAGACCCTCCGTTATGGCTTAACACGATGAAATATGTCTTTGTTAGCTTGCAGCCGCCATATTTGTGCCCCTCAGAGGATCACATAACAGGCGTCTCCATACCAAGCCTTATCAGTTTGAGTAGTACATTTCTTCAAACATCTCCCGCACGAAACACCGCGCAGACTTGAATCGAGACTGTTTGAATTTTCATCTTCTTTTTTCTTTTGATCCTTGACTTTCAGTTGCTGAATGGTTTTGATCGTGGTGCGACAATGAAAACCGGCAATTTGTTTATTATCCGGAACTCAACGCTAGTACGTCTCGTGGAATTTCATATGCACTGATCGAGTGTAAGCCGTAACCTGCTTAGTACCTGTTTCCCTCCCGTTTACACCCTCATTCCCTTTCCTGTCCCTCCCATCCCCCTGTCTCCAGGTGTTTGTGTGTGTGTGTGTGAGAGGGGGGTGTAGGAATGGGATAAGGCAGTGTATTGAAATAGAGGGAAGTGAGCAACACACACACACGCACGCACGCACGCGCGCACACACACACACACACTCACACCTCCAGCCTCTTCCAATAGAAAAACAACTTTGGTTCTACCGATTGCAGGCATTAATGCTACCCTTTTGGATAATTTGAAAACATGACCTTTTCGACAGGAAAAGAATCACCATGTGCCCCTACCCCTGATTAGAATGAAGCCTAGTTTACAGAAAGACCGGGATTGCAAAATCTTTCGCGCTAAATAAATGAAGAAAAGAGGAAATAGAATATTGAAAGTGATCTCTTGAAGTGATTATAAATGCTGAGACTTTATCCGTTATGAGAAATTCGCTTAACTACAATTAACTTATCTCATATTTACTTCCTTGTTTCAAAGGGGGCTCAATTTTCACTGGCTGGAAAATTGCTGTAACGATGGTCGTTGGTCTGTTGGTATTCATAGGAATTCTCTACATTCTCAAGAAAAAGTGTAGACCAAAATTGCAGTTAAAAAGGCTCTTCCGGAGATGCGTATCTAGTGAACAGTAGAGCTCTTAATTGTTACGAATCATTTCGATGCCATTTTCGGAATATTTTAGGAAACTGTATAAATACATTCATTTTCCTGTCTATATTTAGTAATTTGACCAATAGCTTTTATATTTTGTTATCCCTTTCACTAAGAGGGGTAAAAATAATGTGCGAGTCGAGCACAGATATGTAATGGTAACTGAGGGCCGAGTGAAGTACAATTCGTATGTGAAAAGGACTTCATGCTGTCAAAAAAAAAAATTCTCCTGACAGCTGAATTTGACTTGGCCTGCGGCCTCGTCCATTCTTAGCTGTCCCCAATTGTTTTTTTCATCCAATTGTTTCCAAATTTGGACGAGCATGTATTTCTCTAACTAATTAACTTTACAGCTAGTCAGTTGTCATTGGGCATTGCTCATTCATAACAAGCTATTATTCTCTAATTTTATAAAACTGTTAAGGATTATTAAGGATTAATTAAGGATATTATTAAGGATTAATTTGGATCCTTTGAACCTATTCAAATAAGTCGTTTATTATACAGTTTTTAAAAAATTAAAAAATAGTAGCTGTGCTGACAATTTCAGATTAACTACCGAGGTATACAATTAAGTACCGAGTGGAGTTCAATTCGGTCTGTAATCAGACCAGCCTACAGTTCCTAATTAATCAAAGCTATGAAAAAATTCGAGAAAAAAACAAAACATCGCTAATATGTACCCCTCAACCTAGAATTTTTGTTATCGACCCGCGACATCGTGCCTTTGGTTATTTTGAACTTTACAAAAGCTTGTTCGACAAATCAGCTTCGCTTGCGAATAATTGAATGCGTCCAAAGAAAAAGAAAAATGTATTGTGCCATTTGTTTACTGATTTGAAGGAAGCCCGAGATGAAGTTTTACGGAAACTGAAATAAAACTAGTCAGTGTCAAAAAGGGTGGAATGGAAGAGAAAAAGGAAAGTGGAATTTTTTTTCATTTCCTTTATTTCATCATTTAAATAAAGTTTTTGAAATTGGTTTGCTCTGAACTTTGACCTTATTGCAAGGACATGAAATTTATCTATTTACGGAGGTTTATGATTTGAAAATATCACTGATCGAAGTAGCTGTGAGGAAGCCACTGAAAAATTGTCTCCAAGTATCGGCTGTTTGCTTGTTTGTCTGGTTGCCTGTTTGTTTTGTTTTGTTTTGTGTTTTTTTCCAGTCTTACGACAAACTTTGTTGCTCTTCTCAATGGCCCGCTAGGCTAGTCACGCAACGGGCTCATCCTTACGTGACAAGCAAAAAGAATTAACAAATCAAAACAGACCTCTCAAAGGGTCACGCTCAACCAGAATGCATCGTAGTATTAGTGGTCTTTCTCAGAATTTTCTCTATTAGAGAAAAGGAAAACCCAGCCACCGCGTTTGTTATATTATTCGACTAAATCTATGCTATCTTGATCGAGAACTAGCTCAACCCTCTTTTGGTTTCTTCAATTGCCTATCGGTCTATTGACTACATATTTTTGTCGTTTCCCATTCCTCGTTCGCGATAATGAGCCCTCGAGAAAGGTCTTCCTGCGCGATGAAAAGCCGCCGTATCAACTGACGGACTAGATCAATGTAAAAGCACGGAATGAGCGAAAGGCAGCTTTGAGATCTGGCAAGAAAACGAGCAGCGAGTCTGCAGAAGCCTTACTCTACACAGCTTTTCGGAGAAAGTTAAAAAAAATTCTCCCCTTAATTGGCTCTTGCGTGACCGTCGAAAAAGAAAATCTTTCTAATCGATCTCAAGCCCAATCCCATGTAAGTTTTCGGGCGACCTTTCACTCCCGTTGAGACAAATTCTGGGATACGTTTCTCCAAAATTTCATCTTGATATCCTCGATTCGTTATGCATATGTTTATTGAACGTGGAGCGTGACTAATTTATTCATAGAGCACCTCTTCCTTTACGAATATTTTCTTTGCGCCCGATGAATGGCACGAATAAAAATTCAAGTATTTGAATTTCTTCGTCTATTTGCAATGCGTTTGGTGAAGAATCGAGTCCCTGTTAAGCCTCTCGTTTTCGTACACCTTTGTGTCCAAGAATCCAATTTCTGACTTTGATATTCCAGCCGACGGCACAGAATCAAGAGAATTAATTACCCCTTGACAACATGTGGCTTCTTGCCTCGTCTTAATTTTGGCCTTTTTTAATTTTTTTCTTAAAGATTGACTTTTCTGAAGAAAAATGTCACGAAAGATCCTTAAAAGAGCATTTCTAAACCTCCAGATTTCAAAGTTTTCTGGGGGGTATGCCACCAGACCCCTCTAGCGGCTCGCGCCTTGGGCGCTCGAGACTTGCCTCGTCTTGTCCTGAAATCTGGCTACAGACCGGCTTGCGAGTTACAAATTATTCTCTTCTGTCTTTGGTTCTGTTCAACAGACAGGACACGTCGTCAAAATTCCTCTTCCTACATTGCGATTTAGTTGTACTCTGGGTGATAATACTCTGTTTATATTTTTTGCCATGAAAATGTTATCAAAAGCAACTGCTGTTGTGGTATTCTTTGCTGTTTCCGTTCGGTGTGTAACAGAAAGTATAACAATAACAATGGCGGTTGAACATGGCCCACAAAGCTTAAATTTTTTTTCTATTATTAAATACCATGAATATAGCACCTTTAAATGGCAAATAAATTATCCTTATGAGCTTTCCTTGGCAGATGAGTCGCTTCCCTCTTGTCAATCAACTGACGAATTCTGAGAACTAGCCACCCATTGTTCGTATTCATGTTTCTCGAAACTTGTTTGAAAATGATATGGTTAAATATTGCATTTTCGGTTTGTTACGATTCGCGCCATCACACGAAGTCAAGGAGCAACAAGAATGAGACTTATTGGATTTTACTTACCATTCTACATATCAGTCGTGCAACCTCCCGTAACAGGTAAGTTAAAATGAGAATTCAAAGTCATAATTCTTAAAACAAGGAATGTAAATCTTATTTTTAATGGTGGTATTCTTAAACTGAGGAACTTTCACTGGAGAGTATTAAATTCTTAAAGCAGAAATCTTGATCCTTACATTTCAAGGAATTGACTCTCAAAATTCTTTATTGTTAGTCAGTCTAAATATTGCATTTTCGGTTTGTTACGATTCGCGCCATCACAAGAAGTCAAGAATACTCAAAACAAGGATTTGTTTCAAAATGATATGGTTAAATGTTGCATTTTCGGTTTGTTACGACTCGCGCCATCACACGAAGTCAAGCAGCAACAAGAATGAGACTTATTGGATTTTACTTACCATTCTTCATATCAGTCGTGCAACCTCCCGTAACAGGTAAGTTAAAATGAGAATTCAAAGTCATAATTCTTAAAACAAGGAATGTAAATCTTATTTTTAATGGTGGTATTCTTAAACTGAGGAACTTTCACTGGAGAGTATAAAATTCTTAAAGCACAAATATTGATCCTTACATTTCAAGGAATTGACTCTCAAAATAAGGAAAAAACTCCTTGTTTTGAGTATCCACTGACTAACAATAAAGAATTCCCAAAAAACAAAATTTAGAGTGGTGCGAACATCCTTGTACTTGTTTTTTCATCCTCGTGCTAATAATTATCTCAGAAGTGCGAAACAGGCCTCAAGGGCAGTACTCAGTTGCAACACAAGCATAGGCATAAACATAACAAGCTAATGTGCAGGTGGGCTCAGCTGTAACATAAACATGAGCACAAGCGCTCAGTCGATGTTATGTTAAATCTTTAGGGACATGGTTAGTATAAGCAGTATAGTGCTTGCTGATTGCCTGAAAGTCTTTCGCTTATGTTTATCCTTACACTTATGCCAACCAAGTCTTAACTAGACAGTATAAGCATAAAAAGAAGGCAACGTTTTGATAATCTTATGCACATATGCTTATCCTTATGTTCGTGCGTTCCATCCAGCGCATAAGATTTTACATGCCTATCCCATCCCTATGCTTGCATCGCAAGTAAATATTGAGCTCAATATTGGAACAATAGTTTTATGATAAAGAAAACAGCACCCTTTTGAACTTTCATTCCACAAACCTTTACAGTAAAATCTGGAACAGTGATTGTCTTGCACCAAATCCTAATCAAGCCATATTTTCTGTCTTCGAGGCCTATTTTAGTTTCACATCATATTCCTCATAATGCTCATTTACCAGTCTAACGATTCATACCTTAGTAAGGAAATCAAACACCCATTTCTATATACGTGACAAATTACATTGGCTTATCCAATTCATGAGTTGGCTCACAGAGCCTTTGATCTCTTTTGAAATGAGTTATTGGAGTAACAAAAAAAAATCATTGTGACAATCATATTCGAGTTCATATGTACCAATTTGCCAGGTAAATTTAACTGTAATTAGTATAAGTGCTCAGTTGTTCTCTTCGGCACCCCATGGTTTGAATAAAAGAAAGGAATTTCATTCGACAGATAGAATTTGCAATATTTATTTTCCATCTTATAATAGGCGCTACTAATTGATCGTTCAAAGGCCCTTTTCTTAGATTTTGTCGGTCCTTTAGGTGTGGATTCGACTCGGAGGCTCTGCCAAGGGATCTTATTATGATTAGTATCATTTAAGGGCCCCTCCAGGGATTTTGTTGCTAATTTGCCCTTTCGGGCTCCAAAGGCCTTGTCTTGGGATTTTGATACGGTTTACAGTGGTAGTTAAAAGTGGGCGTCCCCTTTTTTTACTTACCGCATTGCTTCTTTGTAATTGGTTATGCCACTCATTTTAACATATTTAGTATTCTTATCTTTTAGTTTTTAGGGTTTGTTTCATGTATTTTGTCCACTGCTTTCTTTGTAATTAGGTTTTTAGTTATCTTTTTATTAGCACCAGTTCATTAGTCGTTATCTGTAATTACGTTATCATTAGCACTTCGATCTTATTTAATGCTCCCTTTTTATTTCAAAAGTTGTAAATAGCTGAAGGTCTCTGGCCGAAACGTTTTTATTAAATTTTTGTATATTTTTGACGTCAGAATTTGTCCGTCCTCGCAATTTTTGAACCTCTATATATATGTATATATGTATATATATGTATATGTAATAACAAGTTAAAAGGCCTCGAACCAACAGTGACGCCGCGCCAGAAGGATCCAAAAGGATTCACAGTCCAAACCTCGATAAATAATAGGAAAAATATTGTAGTACACGAGGACGGACAACTTCGAGCTAAGAAAGACATATACTCAAATAAAAAGTCTAAGAAAGTTTACTAAAAACGTTTCGGTCCGAGACCTTCATCAGTTGTAATACAATGACTTACAAATTCCTAAAATAGATTTATATAGGGCGTGATGACACATATAAACAAAAACAGTAATTACTACGCGAAAAATTATCACAATAAAAAGAAATGGAAAAATTGTCGAATTCACTAAAAATGTTAAGGAACCAGCGTTGACTTGAAAGGCAAAGAATTGTGCTAAAATTCCCAATTAACGCTGAGACTGGGACCTTTGATGCCCGCCCAATTTGAAAATATTCTCCGCATTAATTATAGTTTATTCTTTTTATGGAGTGAAATTCCAATTTCCAATAATTATAGTTTATTCTTTTTTTGGAGTGAAATATGTATATGTATATGTATATGTATGTATGTATATGTATACGTATACATATACATATACATGTATATATACATGTACATGTACATATACATATACATATACATCTATTTAACAATTATTCCACGAGCGCGCGTTGGACATGACATGATAGATAGCCAACGAGGCGCCTAGCGCCGAGTTGGCTATAATCATCTCATATCCAACAAGCTCGAGTGGAATAATTGTTTTATTAAAAACGTTAAATTAAATTATTAAATTTTATTAAATCTTTTGCTCCCTTTTAATTTTAAGCTGACACGTACGCTTGCCATATTTGTAGATTATGGTATATTGGCTGATATACCATAATGGCTAAGCCAATAAAAAGTCTTGAATTGCATTATCCAATGATCTAGTTTTTAATAAATATACATATACATATATATATATATATATATATATATATATATAGAACTATTTCAATTCATTTATTTTAGTCCCTATAACACGTTTCGCTATTATCTATTCTATTTTTGTATTATTACGTCATGACATGCTTACTGTTGACACGAATTTTAAATTTGAATATTGCTCATGTAATTAGTATGCTCCTGAGGAAGACCGAGACGGTCAAAACGTCGAGCTAATAAACCAACAAAGCTACATTAGTGTTGGTCTCTTGACCATCACATTTCTGCTTTTATTTACGTTATTTCAAGAGCCCACGATCGCTTCAGTGATCCTCCAAGCAGCAGGTTTGAGACTGATCAACATTGTTTGGGACCCCTTACAAGTTTCTACTTGTATATATATATATATATATATATATATATGTAACAAGGTGCCTCTTATCAACAATGCGTCGATATTTTGCGTCGATAAACTGCTTTAGAGCATTTGAGAAATTCCCTACGTTATCTAAAAAATGCGGTAGTGGTATCAACGGTAATCCAAGCAGATCGCGAGGGCAGCATGTGTTTATTAATTTCGTAAAGGACGCATCACAAAAGATTAATGATATTATAACAATGATAGAAGTGGTAATACGACTGAAAAAAATACAAGTGATTACTAAATTCGGACAATCCGTGGCAAAAACCAGCCATCGATTCTACGCTTTTATTAATTAAAAAAAAGACAGTCATGATCACCTCCTCGAAATGAGTGACAACAGCGCGTGCACACGATGCGTACTGTCCCATTGTCTAGTTCCTTTCCTATCAGTGCTAAAATCAGGCTGATAAGAACCAATCACGTTCGAGAATTTTGTCACAGTTTTAATTGAAACGATGATAATAATAATAATAATACCGATATTAATAAAGATATTAAAGATAATGATAATGAAAATGGTAATAATAATAATAATTATTATTATTATTACTATTGTTATAACCTTTATTCATTATAATCACCAAAAATATTAAAAATTGTGATAAATGCTTGAAATTTGAAAAATGCCTGATAAAAATCTAAGAAAAACTAGCCAATACACCCCTCAATTACGAATAGGCGGCAGTCATCGATAATAATGATAATGATAGTAAAAATTATAATAATAATATTTATGATAAGGATGATCTTAAGGGTAATAATTATAATGATAATAATAATTGATATTTGCAATTAAAACAAAAAACAGTTTACTTCAAGGAAAAACCAACTTCTAACGGTAGTTCTTGAAAATTGAATATGTAGATAACTGTCTCGTTAATAATGCACAATCATGATCATAGAAATAGTAATAATGGTGATGATAAAAACAAAAATATGGAGAATAATGACAACCATAACCCATAATAAATTCCATATTGAAATCTAACGCTATAAAATTGTGCGAAAGCTACCCATAGTATGTGATTGCGTAACTTGAAGCTATGTTCATGGCAAGTTTTTAAAACCAAGATTTCCGCACACTCATGACAGAACATCAGATAAAAATGGTGATAAATGATAATTTTAATGACAGTAAAAGTTTTGATGGTAAGATAAAAAAGTGCGTCCCTCGATGGGTTATTTGTAAAGTAAATTCGCTAATTTGGCCTTTTGTTTAGGGCTCTCGTATTGAGACAGTAAGTCGAATGACCTGCCACTAACCTTTTAACAAAGGTGGCCTCGGTATTTTTAACTTCCAAATTAAAGGTGACTCCTTGAAGCTAGCCTCTCTAGTGTCTAATCTCTCTAGCCCCGAATCAAAGTCCTTTTACTTAACCAAATACTTACTAGGATTTAGGCCTGCTCCTTTCGGCCGGAGTGGCATTCTCTTCGCGACAATTTCACTCCGAGTTCGCATGACTCTACACCATATTACGAGAAATGCTTTTCGGCGCTTACCACTCTTCGCGGGATTGTGTCCCGCAAAGAGTGGCAAGACTTGGATTTTACCTCTAAGAAATGCTATCGGGCCCTGTTAAGGTTACTTCCTTCCTTCGCGGGTGTCCTTGGGGAAACAATTCGTACGCGCGCTAGTTTGAAGAGAACCCTAACGAACTATACATCAAAACAAAGCTTAATAAATGCAGTTTGCGATAAAAATATCATGTTGGCGATTTTTTCATTTAGGAAGTGTCAGGAGCCGGTAAGGCGTGAAACGACCCATTGTCCTTCTATTGAATTTATCGGGTATCGGATCCCGCGGCACGAGAAAAATGGCTGCCCAGTCTCATTCACAAGGCATCAATCAACAAAAGTATGTCAGGCTTTTCCGATATACTGATTGGTTGCCTAGATATTCGCATCTAAAGTTAGAGTAGCGAAAAATATGCGAAGCGTGTCGCGTAAATGGACACATCGTAAAAAATATTTAAAATATCACAATTTTCTAACACAATTTTGTTTGTCATCATCCCAGAAATTTTTCGGCGAAATTTCACGAAAATCGGTCAAATCTACATACCCTATAAATTCGCTCAAAGCGGATGTATTCCTCTCAAATTCAAATGCGAGATTTTAGCTCCTAAAGGTTTGTAAACAACTTGCGCCACACCAGGAGACAGAATCTCGCCTCCTGAAACCGCAAACCAATGAGAAGACGAGACCTAGCGTCAATGACAATGGATCAAGATTTTCCCAAGAAAAGTATCGTGTAGCAGTCACGTTTTATTATCTCGCCCTCTTAAACGTTTAGTAATGGACAAAGTCGGCGAAGGGAAAACCCGCGGCAGAAAGGGTAAATCTGTCGCATTCTTTTTTTTCTCCATCGGTTTCGTCAGATTCCAATGACGAATCTTGTTTACAACCTTCTGTGGTGTTGACTTTAATTTTTAAAGAGTCTCACCCACCCAGTTTGCATTGCGCCCTCACGCTCTTCATTTGCCATTTTCAGGGCCCCCGAAAATCCGAGATTTTTCTCCTTTGTATTTGCTCTTTTCTTTCGGCAATTTAGAGGATTAGAGAAACAGGACCCTTTTTTAAGGTCCTGTTTCCTCTGGAATATTTTCTACTGTTTCTTAACTGTCTTTCTGAAACAGTTTCGCAAAGGAAGGTTCTTTTCAAGTGCACTGTGTAGTTGGTTTTCTGTTGACTCAACAGGCTAACAAGAAGTTGATCTTTATCGTTCGAAGTTAGTTTGGTCACAAACTCCTACAAAAAGAAGACAGAAAGGACAGGCTTATAAATGCGGAGAATCATGAGGATGCGCCGGGTTTGAAATAATTTCCAACATGACCGAGATAAGGTCAGTTAACAAACTTAGAATTTTATAACGCCGTAAACAAACCTTTATTTCGCGCTGAGAGTCCTCCACAGCTTGTCTGTGGCGGGCAAAAGCACTCGGGTTACCAATCTCTTGACCTTCCTCGACCTGGTTTTTGCAGGGTGCTTTCTTCGTACCACACTTGCAATTTTTAGAACATTTTAGGTTCGCGTTTTGGCACGGACAGCCTTCGTATCGCGCACTCTTCTTGCGGCTGCAAGTATTTTTAAAATTGCAAACCTACAACGAATAAACCTGAAGTTAGTCACAGAAGTAACAACGGCTATTAGACTGAAACGACAGTAAAACAAAATTTTTAGCTCGAGCAAATTCTTACCATGCGATTGCTGTTGGCGTCGCTGGTACTTGGCGCAGCGACTGTACCGTTAACGGTGGTTTCACGAGGACATTGAGCCCTGTTCACAGTTCTGATGGGTCTGATAGGAGATCCATAAGCGTTGACCTCAACTTCCTCCTCATAATAAGAAAGGTCACTTTCTGAAATTTCACGGTCGCTCTCATCCATCTTTCACGCTTGTCTGGAGGTGGCTAATCGTTGACCAAATATGGGAGCGATGTAAGAATATCCTGTACAACAAAAACAACAAAGGCGCGCAATGCAAACTGGGTGGGTAACATTATTTAAGCTTCTTGCCCCAAGGATAATCGAATGCTGCCGATCTTCAGCGGATGCCGAGCTTGTCGACAGCTCCTGGCCAAACCAAGAGCCTTTGTCGCTTTGTTTTGTTTTGTTTTGTTTTTTTTTTTGGACAAAATGCTGCCATTTTTCTCTTCTTTGGGCCTGCCTTTTTCTTTTTCTTTACCCAAGGACTCTTCTCTAATTTTGAGTTTTGTTTTTTAATTTATCAGTGAGAAAAGACTTTCCACGAGCAGATAACTTCCACGTGTGCATTTTGTCAAGGGCACGATGTAAACTAAATATGCAAATGACATGAAATTGCCTCGAATATTACCCCGGGGGGTTCGCCCATTTACGAGATTATGATACATTCCTGATTTATTAACTTTTATTTGACAATACGTTTTTCTAATTAAGTCGGACGCTTTTTGAGATTTTAAATTTTTTTTCTTTTTTAAACGTTAGTTAAAATGTGTAATTTCAATCTAGTCCAAAAAAAAATTAACGATTTTTTCGGCCTCTGAAGGTAGGAATTAACCTTAGAGAGAATTCTGCTTCCCCGATTCTTCACCGTTTTTGGTCTCCCTTTCTACCTATCGATTTCAAACTTGACAATCTCTGAAAATTGGTACGAGATGACTTTTCTGAAAACTACAAGAATGATTTGCTGTGGTCAATTGTCCTTCGGGCCATTAAAGTCCGCGATTCCCTAAAACATTGGGGCTATATTGATTCTGATAAATGAACCTACTGCTCTCGAAAAGAAACAATTGATCACTGTTTTCTTAATTGTTCCCGTGCTAATAAAGTGTGGTCGTAGTTTTCTCCTGGGATCTTCTCTCTCCTTGGTAATTTCTTCTCCACTTAGCTTGTACTTCTGTTTTCTTCTTTCAGTGGACTCCAGCCAGCCCAAAAAATGCACGATTGGCCCGTTTTCTTATTAAAACGATCTTCTATGGCGTTTGGAAGTTTCGTAATAATGCTACTTTTCGCAATGGAAAGGAAATCATGAGGGTATAATCCGTTATTTCCTTAATGATATCAAGAAGATAATTCTCTGTCACCACTTTCGTCTCTGTTTATTTGACTTTAAAAATTTGTGGAAAGCTCCAGCACTGTCAAGTAGACAATACCACTATTAAAATTCTCGGGTAAATAGTTGATAGTTGATTTAGTAACTAATTTAATAAATTGATTAATTCTTTAACAGTTAGTTCCTTTTAGGTTTCTTTAAATTATCCTTAGTAGCATAAGTACATTTAAATTTAGTTTATTAGTAGCATTAATACTGTATTCCTAGAACATTCCATTTATTGAATAGACCATTAGCATCCCTACATTAGTCAACACTAAATAGATAAATATTAGCTCTACCTCGTATTCTTTGATTATTAACTAGCCTATTAGCCGCACTTTACATTTATGGAATATTGATTGTAATCTCATTAGCATATCATATTAAAGACCATTATAGACTCTGAACTTTTCCGAAATGCTTAGTTAGCTGGGGCCACGCTCACGTGCGTTAGCACTTTTATTTCGTAACCTAGGTGGTTTGTATTGAATAAACCCTTTTCACAACTTAAAAAAAGGTCGAAATAGTGTGCGCCCTGTCTACAGTTAGATAGCTCTCGCTTGGCTTTGCCTTCAGGCTTGATCGACTTGGCTGCCTTGCTATTGAGCACTCTACACTGGGGTTGCCATGCGCTTAGCCCGTGTGCAAATTTCATCACCTTAGGTGTGATTTGAGCACTTTTGTATAGCAAGGCGTCTGAACTTGTTCCCAGCGGTGTAGCGCCCAGGCAACGGTATAAAGCTAGTCTTTATTCGAGAACTTGCCTCAGTGTCTCTGATCCACTGCACGGATGAGACCCATACAGGTCGAAACAGTGTGCGCCCATAAAGTCCCCCCTCTAATAATTCCATCCTTTGTGTCACTCGGCATTTCTCTTTTGATAATTATTTTGTTGGCTATAAAGATCAAGAGGCCTGATCTGTTCAAACAGAATCGTCGCAATGCATATGATCTTACGGTTCGTAATGTTGATTGCGTCGTGTGAGTCCATAACATTTTAAACCACTGGGATGACAAATATCGTTCACAATAAGAGTAAAGAGTACGCTCTCAATTTTTCTTTGCAATAGCAAAAGACAAAAATGAAAATATCTAAACTAAACAAAACACCAAAATACGAAAGAAAAAACAACAAATAAACAAATCGTTTATTATTTCATAAGTATTTTCTAAATTGTGAAAACTGTCCGTATATGTACTGTACATTCGGAGCACGTTTTCTGCCCTTAGAGCGCAATGGGTGATGTTATTTGTATTTTTTAAAAAGCTGTTTGCATTTGAATTTTGTAAAAGAATGCAAGGATTTTTAAGAAAGAATACGATGAATTTGTAACGAATTTTATGTGGAAATGCAAACAAAATAACTTAATTAAAGAATGTTATAGAATAATTTCTTGCAATTGTGTTGTATGTTTATTACGTGTATCTGTTCGCTTTCTTAGCCTTTTATCCTTAACTTGAGTATCTGTAAGTTGATTAAAATATCAAATTTCAAGTATCCATAAATCCCAGGAAACTGGTTTAAAATCCTCAGCTTTTCGTTTACTCACAATCGTGCAAGAACGGTTTTGGTCGTTAAAGCTATTATACAATTATCAACAGCCAGAGGGAAATAAGATATAGACTGTGGCGGGCTTGAATATAAGTTTATTATGGATAATAACAGTTACTATTATACCGGTTATAGGAGTCGCTCCTGTGTAAGAATATTTTAAGTTGTTTAACAACGTAGTTGAGTTCATAGGATTGTAGTGTTTTTCTTTTGGTTGAATTTTTCCGTAACAGTTCCCATTCAACCAATTGCTGGTCTCTTTCGCAGCCGATCGCCTTGGTTACACTCCTCCTTGCGTGAAGAGCCGTAATTAAATAGGGCCGCATGTAAGAGAAAGACGACCTTTTAATTCTAGCGATTGCTGACTGACTTTCCAAACTACAAAATAAGGGATAAGCAGTATATATATCATATTAACAAGCGCGAGGGCTGTACTGGGAGAATATCGGCCCGAGGTCTTGACAGTACGGACCGAGCGCAGGGAGGTCCGTACAAAAAAGACCGAAGGCCGATATTCTTCCAGTACGGTCCCGAGCAAGCTTGGTTAATAAGAGATTTATTATAGGACTGAACTTCAACGGGACACAAGTGCGGTATCATTCGGGACCATTCGGGACAGTGCCCGGTCCAATGCTGTGAGAATATTGACCGGCAATAGAGCATTTTGATTGGTTGATTTTAGTTATTGGCCCTCTGACTGCCCGAGTCGTGTAATAAATGTGTGCTATTAACCAAGCCTGAAGTCAAGATGGCTGGATATTGGCCGAGCTCTTTCTTTGTGATTCTATAGGCAGAGAAGAATATTCTTAGGTGGACATATCAAACTTACCTTTAACATCTGCCTCTACAGACTTTCGTGACATGTCACGCAGTCCGGGGTTAGTCAAAACCACACTAATTTTCGAGCATTTTCTTCGTTTTCGCGTATTCCCTTTGAATCGCTATCTTTCTTACCTTCAGTTTATAAAACTATCGTATATAAGCTTTCTATAACACTGTATTTGAAGGTAATCATGACAACATTTCGTTCGGGTTTTTTAAACTTTTGGTTAGCAATTCAGACATTTCGAAGAGGGGTTTATGCCAGATGCAAGCACTGGCCATAGAGTCTGGGGCTAGAACTCTAAAGCGCATGCACAGAACTGGTCATTACCGCGAAATATGAAAAGAAGAATAAATTTGGCGCAATTTGATGTATAATACATGAGGTTTGGATATTGTTTGGGTTCGGGAAATGGGACTCGAAGTTTACGCACTGGTGATTTTGCCCTCGCTGGCTCTTCTCGCGGTGGCCGTAGATGCACAAAACGATTTTGGTGAAGAATCAAGTGGTCCGAAAGGGGAAAAATTACCTTGGTTTTAATTACGAAATAAACAAGTAAGTAAAATTGCGTTAATCGAAGTGTTTTTAAACCCGTTTCTTTTCTTCTTTTTTTCAATTTTTTTTTTCATCGAATTGATTTTTTTTTTTTTTTTTAACAGCTATCTCATATATTCCCTGTCGAAGAAGCCTGACCAAGAGCCGAAGGACGAAAGTGCCGATTCTCTGATTGCAGGAATCGTGTAAAAAATCTTAAGGGAATCTGAGATCAGCGGGGTTGTGATAAATTCCAGAATTCTCAACGTCTTCAGGAAAAAGATTTCTCTCCTCCACTCAGCGTTCAAGAAAGCTTCCAAAAGTGGGGGGAAGAGTGTAAAGAAGCTGATTGACCCATGGAAGGCGAAAAACTACTCCTTCAAAATTTTCTTTCATGAGCTTGAAAAAAACTGATTGAGGAAAACCAACAGCTCCGTGGGCAGAAAAGGAAAGCTGAACTGGATCTAGCCGTAGAGCAGGCAAAAAGATTAAAAATTGAGCAGAAACTCGAAAATGTCATTAGGGACTCGGAAAACAGAAAAGAACAGTACAAAGAAAAATTCAAGAGATTAGCGAAGAAAGCAGCAAGAATGCAAAAAAGGGACAAAGAGCTCCAAACAAGAATAAAAAGTTCGCCGATTGCACCAAATAACACCAGGCAAGGATAAGGCGAACATTCAAAGAAGACTGCCAGTCAGCACTATCATTTTTAGGCCTGTATGACTTTGTTGCCACCAAGGTGGAGATATTCAATAATGACACCCAGCAAGATGAAACTATTTCATTGGTAGAAGAGGGAGAATTTCAACTACTAGAAACTGAGCCAAAAGAACTGACTGACAATGATATTGATGATATTAATATGTGGGTCTACTTAAAAGACAAATTTAATATCACTAATGAAGCTTGGCATGAGTTGGCCATAAAGTGTAAAGACATGCCCACAAAATATAAGGTATGTAAACATCTAGATAAGCTAAATTCCAATTGGAATCTAAAAAAAACACTAGGGGAGGCAGAGGGAATACAGATTTCTCTCAGGGACAGTCTTGAAGAACAGATACAAAGGCTGCAGAAAAATGGAGTATTGGACGAGGCTACTACTATTGAAGTAAAGATCAGTGGTGATGGTACCAACATTGGGAAGAGGCTTAAACTTGAAAATGTAACATACACAATTTTGAATGAAAAGGATGCAGCAATGAATGAAAAAAGGAGCTTTGTTCTAGCAATAATTAACACAACAGAGAACTATGACAATCTTAGAGAAAGCCTTGCTGATCTAAACAATGAAATGTCCAATTTAAAAGAAATAACTGTAAATAATCGTAAGTATAGCATTGAGGATTTTTTAGGGGGAGACTAGAAGTTTCTAGCCTGTGTCTGTGGTCTAGGAGCTGCAAATCAAAATTTTGCCTGTATTTGGTGTAAGTGCCCAAGACATGAAAGGTTTGGCATCAGTAAAAAGTGGTCTTTAACTGACAAATCTCTTGGGGCAAGAGATTCACAAAAAATAGGTAAGCATGCAAAATCTAAACAATATAATTGTAAAACCAATCCATTATTTAATTTTATTCCTATTGACCATGTAATAATTGATACACGACATTTGTTTTTGAGAATATCTGATAATTTAATTGAACTTCTTAGCAGGGAACTTTGCAGAAAAGATGCGATTGACACGGTATATACTTTTTCAAATGGTTTTTGTCGAAATAAGTATAAACACATGGCTGGGTATGAAAATTTGTAAAAGAGCTAGGAATGAATTTTGAATAGAAAATTACTAAGGATACCAAGAGGTTGGAGTACAGAGATCTTACTGGACCTGAAAAACTCTTGCTCTTTCAACACATAAATTTTCAGGCACTACTATCAGAAGGTCATGTTGCAGATAAGCTGCAAGCCCTATTGGGTAATTTCATAGATATTATTGGTGACCTCAAACTAGATTATACTACTGATGATGCTATCTCTATCCTTGAAGAAAAGATAAAAAAATGGTTTCAAAAATTTCTTGACCTTTACCAAGCAAAAGATGTGACACCTTATATGCATTCTTTGTATGCTCATGTACCTGAATTTTTAAAGCTTTACCAAAATTTAGCATATTACACTCAGCAAGGTATGGAGAAGTATAATGACACTGTATCGAAGGACTACTTTAGATCATCAAACCATAGGGGGGTTTCTGCACTAAAGCAACTTTTCTTGAAAAAACACAGAATACAGCTTGTGGAAGCTGCTGGTTTGGAAAGAGTGAAGGAAAGCTACAACTGTGGACACTGTTCAACTTCTGGCCATACCATCAAAACATGTACTGCAAAATGCAACAAATGTGATGCTCCTACTTTCTGTGCACATCTTGTTAAAATAGGTGATAAATGGAAGCCAAGATGTGATTTAATCAATCAGTAATCATATGATATATTAATGTGCTAAAGGAGTGTATTACCCTTTAACTGTTAGTAGAAGTTGTGAAGAATAATTTTGCTATGCCTGTGAAATGTTTCTTGTATGCAGTATTCAAGTAGTCTTTTTCACAAATATTACTGTATTGATTACAACAGAATCACAGACTGAAATATATGGGTCATTTATACCCACATGTTTACATTTTACGTAAATAATTCACTGGCAAGTAAATTAATTATTTTAAATCAACCATTCAGATACAGAAAAATAAATGAACACGTGCTAAATGAAATATATTAATGATGGAGTATATTTTTGTATCCACATCTGTTGCCATCTTCACGGACAAATGTAAAAACGACTTGATGCCCGTCTTCTATTTCAGATCTCACGTATTTATCGCCAATTAATTTAAATTCCACTATAGGGTTTCTTTTTGTCAGCCAAAATCTCAAAGTTCCTGGTTCAAAATGGGCAAAATCACCGTTTTCATTCATGATCCGCTCATTCCACCTTGTGCCGAAATAACAATCAAGAGTTTCATTAGAAAGAACTTCATGTAAGAGTTTATTCCCCTGATATCTTTTGGACGTTATCCTTCCCAGACTTTCATTAAAAACGTCGTCATCGACTTGAATTTCAATACGAACTTCGGGGTCCTCCCTGCGCCCTGAGTACAACTTTAGCTTGATCTCCCTGTACACACGTTCACAAAAAGCTTGCAAGCGATCGCTAAAGGAATCATCGTTCGGTTGTGACATCGGTTCCAATCGCATTACGGGCAAATTATTTCCATCGCATGGCCTCCATTCGTCAAATTTCTCACTGTACCCTTTAAAATGAATTTTAACCATATTTCTCACTTTGTCGACCTGTGTTATCTCAACTGGATAAATATTCTTATCCGTAATTTGTATTTTCTTGCATTTCTTAGGCTTAACTTCGGCGAATTCGTCAATAAATCTCTTCGGAGTCTTACACTCCCGCTTTGCTCTGTTGACCGCCATTTTTGAAAATTGGCGCTCTTTGCATATTTAATTAATTGCGCATATCAGGTGAGTAATATGGGGGCTTGGGACCAATTTAGGCAAATGTTCAGCTTTAAATGGGATAAGTTTGATATGGTATTCCACGCTGAATGCTTTGTGACTCTATCATGTATTCCAGCATTTTTGGCGACTTAGAATTAAATTTTTTCAATTTCGTTTTTTCGCAAAGGATTTCTCAAGTGCCAACCATCGTCACCTGGTTTGGTGTTTTACTGCAAGGAAAAACGGCGTAACTACATATTTCGTTTCTTAGATGTTTTAGAAATATTACAAAATTTTTTTTTGGAAACAGCGAGAGTACTTTAACTCAGTTTGGGTGGTTTATGTCAAAAACCACCAAAATATATGCAAAAATGTAAATTTCACGCCTCTCAACCAGACACTAGTGACTTGCAAATTCACTAGTCGAAATGTGTCGTATCCGTATCGCCATATATTACTGTGCGATTCGTGTATCGAAGATAATTCGGCATTAGAACGAAATGACCCACTTTTCTCTATAAACCGTTATCGCGGAGACTCGTAATAATTGTGTTATTTACTTTGTCAAAGCAGTAGTTCATTACGCATCCCCAGAACATTCGCAATCTTTCATAATTTCTAAACAATCAATTTTCATTTGAATTGAGCCCATATTCTATCTCACGACGCAGATAATTTAGTTTCTTTCGTGTCAGTAAGAAACTGGGTCTTTTGACACAGTTTTCAGCGTAACAGGAGACTCGGTTTCCGATCGAAAAGTTATTGACCTATGGCACAAGGTAGAATGAAATGTTTAAAGGGAAAGTTGTAATTTTAGAAAATGTTAGTTTTAATAGCAAGATAGTTGTAAGGCCAAGTGGGTTTAGCTCGACTTTAAAGTTGGACATTTCATGAACAAAAACTTAAACGTACACTCAATTTTCAGGATGTCGGAGATTTTAGTATTGCAATACAGCGGAAGCGCTACAGGGATGATTTATTGCTCAAACAATTAGAAATGAAAACTGTGTTCATTAGTAGTCATGTGGCCAGAGTTCTTTAAACGAACATCTTCTCTGCACAGTTCGCAGCTTCTCCCAGCTGTTTTCCTATAACATATAACAGCAACCAAATTCATGCCGACTTTTTCGTGTCTGTCCGTAAAATTCCGAGTATTCTGTTATTTCGTGGAAGAAAAATCGATTGCCGGGAGCTATAAAGGTGTTCAGGGGAAAAGGTTATCTGCAAGCCTGAACCTGTATTGAGGGGCATTGTATAAAGCGGTCAACACGTCGGTTTTCAAATATCAAATAATATTCCCTGTAATCACTCTAATTTTCATGATCTATATTTAGTGCTCACCTCTATTAAAAGGAACCCTTTTCCGAGTCCCGAGGGCCTGCTTGTATTGACTTCCACCTGTAATGAACGGTTGGTCAAAGCGGAACCGCTGAAATAAATCTGAGAATATTCTTGAAGTAAAAAGTTTAATCCATGTTTATCAGTAGAATTTTCCAGCTGGTTTTGGGACATGAAGTGGTATATTATTGTATACAATTCATTTTTTGTTTTGTTTTGTTTTGTTTTGTTTTGTTTTGTTTTTTTAAATCGTTGTTTATAGTACCCCTATTCTTCCTGTGGTTGACTTGTGTTTAGCGAACACAATACGACAATAGCGTGCCAATCGTGAAGATAATTATTCGTGCGTTGTTAGCATAAAACTTCACCGCAGAAATCGAACATGTTCGCTTACGCGATCCTGTTAGAGAATCTTTTACTGTATGGTGTCTTTTGTTCGTCGGCGAAAGGTATGTTTTTTTGGACTCGTGTGTAAGACCTGAATGAAACACTTGTTTGTTGATGTTACGACTGACAGATCATAATAGTGGTATGAAGACGAATGTCATGTAAAGTACGTCTTTCCATGACTGTTTCACATATTTCTGCGCACCTTTAATTTTTCATGCATGTTTGGATTGTGTTAACCGCTAGATTTATAGAGTTTTCGTTGTTTGAACTATGGGTTTCCACAAAATCAAATTCCAGACGAGTTATAATTTGAATATTCAGATGAAACCAGTAATTATCGATTGTCACGCGTGATCAACTACTCATGGCGGATATTTATTACAAATCAGTTAAAAACAGGCTGGTGTCAGTCTTTTGGGTATCCCCGAGTTTTGGGTGTCCCCTTTCTCAAAACACTAGTGTTCTGTGTATCCCCTCTAGGCATACCCAGAACCCCTCAAAGTGACATTAAATAGAGACTGGGGCAAGTAACATGGCATCCTGCCTTTGCTTGTAAACGTCAGAAAGTTGTCATCAAAAGTTAATTTTCGCACTTAAGATTGTGTTTAATGAAGAAAAGTGTTTATTTCTTGTGAAGCATCTTGGGTTGAGCGACCAGTCGGCAGTTTCAAGTGAATTACTTAGCATGTAAACAGCCGATCAATTTGAGAAATGCACGGAAGGAGAATTTTCCACTTGTTATAAAATCGCGTTTGAGAAAATGTCCGAACCCTTGTACTTTTCGATAAGGTCTTAGTCTGTGAGTCATCATATATAATTTTCTGACTAATGCTTACCATGTTTGCATGTGTGCGGGTACATTTTCCTATCGCTTCAGTGACCTTAGTAAGGTTTATATACACCACAACAAGTTTTATCCTAACCCAGAGCACACAAAATAGAAGGCATATCAAGACATGTTTTTCTACTATGTACACACTTCCCTCCACCTCAAGGTGCAATTAAAAGAGAAATGTTATTTCCTCGTTTACAACTACACAAAAGTACTCAAAAAACACATGCATACAAAAGAAAATTACAAACAGTCAAAAAGTACAAGGAGATTTTTGAAATAGCGGACCTCAACTAAGATCTCAGTAACCAAATCAGAAGGGATCCATATATCATTAGGAATCTGGGTATTCCCCCTCCCCCCAGCCCTTTATTTTACACTCATGGGTGGCCAAGTGATATTTTAATTTTCATTTAATCACGTACAATACAAAGAAATAGCAGTGATAAAAGTGTTATTATGGCAAGATTAGGGAAACAAGAGAAGTCATGATCATCCAGCACGAGCATGAGAGGGGATACCCATATCATTAGGGATTTGGGTATCTTCTCACATTTCAAGGTAAGAGTATACAAACCTTGGTTTCTTTATTTCCTCAGACTATACACAATGGCTTTATACTCTAAGTAATTGACTGAGTAGAGTGCATGCCATGCCAATTTGGAACTGAGGATTGCAAGGACTCTAAGGAATTCTTAGATCAATAAGGATTTAGGTATCCTCGCCTCTGTAAAAAGCTCGTTTAACAAAGAGTAACTTCCTTTCCCCCCTAAATAGTTATTACATGTTCATGCCTATATCTGTAAAGTGGTGACTGCTAAAATATTCTTTAAGAGAAAGGATACCTAGAACATCAGGGACGTGGGATATTTTAAGCTACATGTAAGAGTACACAAACCATACTCATTTTTATTGTCCCATGTTTATGATTGCAATCCAATGTATGCCTTTGAAATAAATACATTACATTCCCTGCAAATTTAGAAATATACTAGATAAGAATGGATACTCAAATTACTAGGGCTCTAGGTATCCCCTCCTCATGTAGACATTGTTTGAAAAAGAAGAAATTATTTCATAATTTCCCCCTATGGACTTGATTAACATGATTGCGATCTACTGTGTACTCTGGGAACTGCCGAAATTTTCTTTAACAGAAGGGATACCTATATCACCACGAAATAATAAAGACTGAGCTCGAGAGTGGACAAGCAAGGATACTTTTTCGTCTTCAAGTTACGTGATCATATACCGTATAAAGCAGTTATAAATAGATTGCATTTCAACTCTGCATAGAAATGTAAACTCAAATGCAATTCAAAAGGGAAAGAGGTATCTCCTACTCTGTAGATGGTACAATAATTATGTACCTTTATGTACATTAAAATATTAAAATAGAAATGCATACAATGTATAACATAGATAGATAATAATCTTTAGACAGGGTGCGTTCTCACAGAAGTGGTTTTCAGAACGGCCCTGTAAGCACCCACCCAACCCACCCCAGGGGAGGACATCCATCACACAGTATACTCGTGCGTGGGAAATTAACGTCTCCTACCCCTAACCCTGCAGGAGACGGGACCTCCATTTATTCGTCCCTATCCGAGAAGACTAGAATATCTAACCATTTCTTGATGTTACAGAAAGGAAGCATATTCTTCTCAGTTATTTTAAGACCTTGAGTGTTGGTCCGACCGGGGCTCGAACCCTCGACCTCCCGCCCTACAGTCCAGCGCTCTATCCATTGAGCTAACCGGGAGGCGGTTAGCTCAATGAATTGAATTGGCATGCAACATGTAACTTTAAGCTGTGTTATAATTACACATTGACATGGAATATGTCTTCAATTACAATACAGATGAAGAGTGCTTCCTCTCTTGAATGTGTTTCAATACTTGCTATGTCCATCCAGTCCCTTAAGGACCAAAAGCTGTTAACTCATTTCAGTTAACTCCATGGGAATAATGTCTCAATCGGTGGCTCTTTCACTCTTTACTATATGCTCATGCAAATTAATTTGGTGTTGCCCAGCATCACAGGCCGAATTTGCCAAATGAAATAAGATATCAATGTGTATTTAATGTGCAAAGTTACAAAGTCGGTCATTTATGCAAATAGTTTTTTTATATACCAGAGATTCACTGCTGCCTAAATACTAGTCCTAGCTCGATGTGAATTCATGCTCGCTTTACTAAGGCCACTTAAGGAATAAGAAAATCTCACACGCACAAATGGTAAACAAGTCAGACAGTCAAGATAACTCAGAGCTAATCGAAAAGTACAAGGTTTTCGGTCATTTTCATAAACACGAAATCCCAACAAGTGGGAAATTATCCTACCGTGCGCGTCTCAAATCGATCGGCTGTTTGCATGCGAAAAAAGTCACTTGAAACTGCTGACTAGTCGCTCATTCCAAGATGCTTCACGACATATGAACACCTCTCTTTACCAACCACAATCTCAAGTGCGAGAATCAACATTTGATAACAACTTTCTAACGTCTACACGCAATTACTCTTAGTCCACGACAAATGAAAGAGGATATATACTATGTTACTTGCCCTGGTCTTTTATATAATACACTATTAGGGTTATTGATACCCAAAATACTGTTACACTGGCAGACTGTATTATAACATGCTTTTGGGGTTTTGCTGCGGGAAGTCGGTCCATGGCTTTTTAGCGATTGAATTGGCATGCAACATGTAACTTTAAGCTGTGTTATAATTACACAGGTTAAATTCTAAAGAGCTTTTGCCAAAACTCTGCTTCTTGGCTGACATTTCTTATTTCATCTTTTCTTTTCTTTTAAAATAAATTGTTGGAGTAACAGAAAAATTCATTGTTACAATCCTATTCAAGCTCTTACGTAGCAATTTAGACTTTCTCATAGTCGTTCGCTTGGTTTTCTGTTCTACGCGCTCAAAAGCGCGACTTGTGAGCAAGTCTAGTAGAAATTCGCGCGGAAGTCTAATTGTAATTAGTATAATAATGTTTTAAACATTCATTGATCTCACTAAAATGTCTTAGAGAACATGGAAATATTTTAATGCCAAACTGTGGAAAAACTATTCTCTAATAAAACAGGTCTTAGTAGAGTTCCTGTGCGAATTCACCAAAGAGTGTCTCTACACATCCCATCGATTCAACTGGAAAATGGGACTGAGATTGGTTGGTTTTCCTGCCCAACTATGAGCTGCCATCTGGGTTGGAACGAGCATTTTTTGGCTGACATAACGTTTATGACAAAGGTGTCTGTTGATGATCCGAACTTAGATGTCTACCCCAATGGGACTTTGGCCATCAAGAAAGTCCTCCCCATCTATGATGGAAGATACTTCATCATGCGGGTACACCTAAAAAATAGAACAAGCAAGGCCTACAGTTCCCAAATTAAAATTGATAAAGGTGATGTGTACATCTTGATTATTTTGCTCTCAGTAAATTCTGTCTCCAAGCATCCTTCTGCTTTCATATCTGTAACTTCTTCACCAATATTAATAATTTTCTTCTTATTTCCAGAGCCCCCAACAATGACACTAATCAGTCAGCAAAATATTCATGTGTATGTAGGGATGGACCTTCATTTAGAAGCTGAAGTAAGAGCGTACCCCTATCCAAGGGTTTCTTTGATCCATGTCGTGTGGACAGAACAACATGTTGTAAAGAACATATCCAATGATTTTAGTTCTTCTGAAATAAAGCTGAAGGTTCCAAACATTACAAAATCCGGTGATGGTTCCTACATTATATTCGCTGAGAATGCACTTGGAAATCATAATCTTACTGTGAGAGTTTATGTGCAAGGTGAGTGTTCAATTTAGAATTTTTTAACGAGCAGTTAAATGATTATTTAACAAAAAATCGAGAATGAAATTGAAAAAACTATCACAATTATAGTAATTATCCACCCATAAAGAAAAGAATAACACCATCTGAATTATTCTATTAGCGTTCTTAAAAAATGTTTATTATACGCTGTAGGTGTGTTATTGAGTGGGAGAGGTCAGTGGAAAGGAAAGGAACATAAGGGATTCTAAAGAGTCTTTATTTGATGACTTAAAAAGAAAAAAATAAAGAAAGTTGAGGAAAGACCTTGAATTGGCTTACACTGACTTGCTTTATTTTAACGACCAAAATTTGATGCTGGGTAAGGATGCTCTCTTAAAGTCTTAAATCCATCCACCATGTGTTACCTCTAATAGGAAAATTTAAATTTGCTTTCTATTTTCTTACCATTTAAAATCCTTTGCCTGAGTTACCGAATGTGAAACTGCCTAAATTAATGAGAATGTGCAGTTAGTATATGTCTCATCTGTCAGTGGAGGATCCTCTTGACCCTTGCATTCTCCTCACCTCTGCTCTCTCTTCTCCTCTCATCCCCTTCTTTTCTCCTCTCAATCCCTATCTTACCTCTCTCCCCCTGCTAACTTCCCTGTCTAACCCCTCTCCTATTTCCTCTCCCTTTTTTCCTCCTTCTCTCCCCTTTCCTCTATCAGAACGGTGCAATACGAATCAAGTTATGATCAGTAATTGAATCTCTCTTTTTATGTGTGCGTTTATTTGCTTTATAGATCTTTCATGTTCAATATCGACATGTACAACTCCAACAGGTACTTAAAAAATTTTTTTTGTTAACAATTCCTTTTTTACTTGTTTGAGTAGGAGTTTTGTTTAGCTTACATTCCGTTCTGATTCACTTTGCTTTGATAGTTCTGCTTTCTGTTTCTGAGTTTGTTCTTTTTGTTCTTTGTTTTTCTTGAACGTACTTCGTTAAGTGCTCCTGAAAACATTTTCTTTTTCTTGTTGGTTTGCCTACTTCCTCCTGGAGTGTTTAAAGAATTACTACATAAACCAATTATATTCCCTTAATTTGATATTGCCACTGTTTTCATTAAGTGCATAAACGTTCCCAGAAATCGTAAAGAAGTTTTGCGAGTGTCTCAATGGCCTAATAGCTACTACGGCTAAAATTTTGGCCATTTTACGGTTTGCTATTGAAAAGAAAAATGTTTATATTTTCAGAACCACCACATATTACTGAATGGTGTGCTACAATTCAAGTTATAATCAGTCATTTATTCTCTCTTTCTATGCGTACGTGTGTGTGTGTGCATTTACTTATAGATCTTCCAAGTTCAACACTGACAACTCCAACAGGTATTGCATATGATTTTATTATGGGTGTATCTGTTTTGCATAGTTCTGTTTCTGTTTTGTTTTGTTTGGTTTCTGTTTTTTTGGTGTTTGTTTCGTTTTTTTTTTCCTCGTCGTAATTCGTTAAGCGCTCTTGAAATTAGTTTTCATTTTTCTTTGTTAGCTTCCTCCCTACGTGCTAGAAGAAATGTACTAACCAAGTATATCCCCTTAGTCCATAGTGCCAGAGTTTGAAATACATGAACACTCTGGAAATTGTCGAGAAGCTTCATGGTACAGAAAAACGATAAACCCGGCTCTCGCATATTTTTAAACCAAGTGAAGCCCCTGCCCCGTCTCTAGTTTTCGTTTCTGTAAGGATGACTCCACATATTACTGAATGGTGTGCTACAATTCAAGTTACAATCAGTCATTTATTCTCTCTTTCTATGCGTACGTGTGTGTGCGTGTGCATTTACTTATAGATCTTCCAAGTTCAACACTGACAACTCCAACAGGTATTGCATATGATTTTATTATGGGTGTATCTGTTTTGCATAGTTCTGTTTCTGTTTTGTTTGGTTTGGTTTCTGTTTTTTTGGTGTTTGTTTCGTTTTTTTTTCCTCGTCGTAATTCGTTAAGCGCTCTTGAAATTAGTTTTCATTTTTCTTTGTTAGCTTCCTCCCTACGTGCTAGAAGAAATGTACTAACCAAGTATATCCCCTTAGTCCATAGTGCCAGAGTTTGAAATACATGAACACTCTGGAAATTGTCGAGAAGCTTCATGGTACAGAAAAACGATAAACCCGGCTCTCGCATATTTTTAAACCAAGTGAAGCCCCTGCCCCGTCTCTAGTTTTCGTTTCTGTAAGGATGACTCCACATATTACTGAATGGTGTGCTACAATTCAAGTTATAATCAGTCATTTATTCTCTCTTTCTATGCGTACGTGTGTGTGTGTGTGCATTTACTTATAGATCTTCCAAGTTCAACACTGACAACTCCAACAGGTATTGCATATGATTTTATTATGGGTGTATCTGTTTTGCATAGTTCTGTTTCTGTTTTGTTTTGTTTGGTTTCTGTTTTTTTGGTGTTTGTTTCGTTTTTTTTTTCCTCGTCGTAATTCGTTAAGCGCTCTTGAAATTAGTTTTCATTTTTCTTTGTTAGCTTCCTCCCTACGTGCTAGAAGAAATGTACTAACCAAGTATATCCCCTTAGTCCATAGTGCCAGAGTTTGAAATACATGAACACTCTGGAAATTGTCGAGAAGCTTCATGGTACAGAAAAACGATAAACCCGGCTCTCGCATATTTTTAAACCAAGTGAAGCCCCTGCCCCGTCTCTAGTTTTCGTTTCTGTAAGGATGACTCCACATCACACAATCGATTTTGTATTTTACAGATAACCCAGGAGATCAAGAATGTTATACCTACAAAGTGCACTTTTACGTATGCTTAGCGTTCTTGTCACTTGTTATAGTTACTATAATTTTTCTAAAGCGTAGAACGCTATTGTCTTTCGTGACACGTACCTGCCGTGCCCAGGTTATCAACCAGCGGAATATCAATTTGCATGTCTAGAACTTATCAGCTGTCATTGGTCAAGAAATTTTGCTTTGGGAATACCTGAGTCGCACTGCAGATCTCAGCTGCTGTCAATCAAACGGTTTAGTGCGTGATGTCAGTCCCAAGGTGCGATAGAGTTAACAATCTGGCCTCAGCCTAGCAAATGTAGTTTTTGGAAAGAAAGAAAGAAAGAAAGAAAAAAAACAACAACAACAATAAAGTAAAGCAAAAACAGAAGCACGAAAAATTATAAATAGTTGATGTGAAAAAAGTTAAATAACAATGTTTTATATGTTTTGTTTGTTGTGAGGACTGAATTTTCATTCGCACGCATTGATATATGTATACCTATAAATATCGAAAACATGAAAACAGGCTATAATGCTTTCAAAATTCTCCACTACAGTGGAGTATCAGGAATTTATTTCGTCTTTGTAAACAGACAGAGAGACTGGGCAGAAGAAAGGAAATTCCTGTTACTTCTAGATCTACATGAATTATTTATTGTACTTTTGTTGTGCAAAGTCACGTATTGCCTTCATTTTACAATTGAAGAGGCTAGCGGTCAGTTTTTCACTTTTTGTTTTTTAAAACTTATGTCTAGAGAGATGAAGATGGCGAAATTTCTTCAAAATCGTCGAATCAAGTGAATGTTCATGAATTGGACGATTTTGGGGAAATTTAGTCAGATTCGTCAGGGTAAAATGCATGAGTGCATGAATTCTTGGACATATCTCGATTTTTATGCTCCTAATATCCAATTAAAATTACCGTGATGGACAAATCAATTGTAATGAACTCGAAATTATACCAAAGCATTTAAAAGAGGTTTTACTTCCAACGCCCTAATAAAGGGTTGACTTAATTAGAGAACAACAATAGGGTATGATGTATTATTTTAATATGACAGAAGTTTTTCATCCTCATGATCAAACTGAGCTTTTTCCAATTACGATTACTGCTTTTAGAAAGACTATGTTAAATGATTTTTGGTGGGAATTCGTGTCTGGTGTTAAATATGATGTTTTTACTTAGAGAAGGAAAACAAGCAAGCAAACAAACAGATGAACGATCTTTTCGAATGATTGTAGTAAAAGCTAACCAAAATAACGACAGGAAATACCTTGAAGATCCAAAGAATACTTAAAGTGAAAAAAGCAACCTGATTTAGTCGAGGAAAAAACGGATGACAAATTGCAAGTAAATTTCAATAGCATGTCAAATATAATCTTGGATTAATTTGTTTTTTTGTATACACTTCTCTATGTGATTGGTCCAGAAAGTTCGTACCACTTTCTTAAATTAACCAAACAGATTCATAACTGGAGGCAACGCGACTTGGTCACGTGCGTTTTCCCGCGTTACGCCTCAGGCAGTTTGCTTGTTTTTACCTCAAGTTCACAATGGCTGCTCGTGATCTTTTCCTTGCTGTGATTGGCTGCTGAGTTTTTTTTCACGACATACAGTCGCAAAGTGATCTATATTATTGGTCAGCAGAAAGAGACCCTGGTTTTATGGACAAATCATAGAGCGAAGTGACCCAAAACCAGTGCAATCCCAGACTACATTGGAATCTCAGTTGAAAATTGGCGTATTGCTTTACGTATATAATTACGTTTTCTCAGATTTCCCTGAAATCCCGAGGTCGAGAAACCACGACCTAAGAACTATCTACCATATCTTTTGGGGTAGTTGCGTACAATTTTTCTTTTGTTTTCCGTCAACCTTTCTCGACACGCCTTTACAAGAGAGCGAAAATTCACAATAAATGAACAAAGAGAACAAATGAACTCACAATGGAGAAAAATAAATTGCTTTCACAGGAAGCTGCTTCTAAAAACTGGACATAAACATAGATCCACCGGACTAAACGTATACATAAAAAATGAAAAATTGCTCGAGATAAATTGCGCAACATTTTGCAAGGAAAGGAACATTTCAAATTCATATACCCGATGTATGTAGTTCGAAAAATACAGACACACGATACAGGCTCTGAAAACGTAATAACAAGAAGTTTAGCGGTAACAACTACACAATCTTTTAAGATCTTGATATAGAGTGATTGATTCCTGAGATATCAAGGTGTTTTGAAATAATATCAGTGAGGGATTGTAATGAATAAGTAAAAACTATACGATTTTTATGACCAAGGTATCATCACCGGATGAAGATCAAAAGCCTTACTTTTTATTTCTTTAGTTTTTTTAAATTTTTGTCAGAAATTTATAATCGTTTCCCCTTAATCTGATGATCAATTTATTACTTTATTGTTAATTTTTTTTCTGGAGGGGTGCTTGTTCTGTTGCACTTTGTACTAACACTTGTCTCAATTTGTAATAAATATGATATAGATGGTGAGGGGGCGAGAAGACCCAAACATATGCATCGAACCATCACTCCCGGTCAATACCTGTATTAATATGACTAGTGATATAATATAATAACCTGTGAAGGTGTAGTCTCCCTCGCAGCCGTTTTTTTTGGATGTCACGCTACGCTCCCCCAAAAGAACGGCTGCTGACAACCGAACTACATTCCTTCCTCTGAATTGGCCAATCACAGCTCGGGTTCCATTTTCAGGAACCTTTTCGCGCCAGACTCACCTTTTGAGACTCGTCCAATCAGATATCGTTTTCTATCGCGATCCTCATGTGGAAAACACAAGACAAATGGCGGTGCTTGAAGGAGCTTTTCGCAAAGCGTCGTCAAAGTTCAAAATTGTCGAGCTTAATGCTCACCAGAAGCTTGCAATTAAAAAAGTTTTAGTCGAGAAAGAAGATGTTTTTGTTAAGTTACCTACAGGATCCGGGAAATCGTTAATATATCAAGCAGTCCCGCTCGTGTTTGACCATGTTACCGATGAAAGTGGTCATATTATTGTTATTGTTGTTGCGTTGTACCACGGTGCGGAAACACTCGATAATTCGGGCCGATTTCCTGTACCGGTGATAAGAAGCCACGAACATAACTAATCGGGTTCGCTCCAGCTAGCAGCGGACTAACAAATGAAGAAGTACAAGTAGTGTAGGAGACGTTGGCCGACCTAAAATGCAGTGTTCTCGAAGCTTCGCCCGGGTTGTTGACGGCAAGCACGCGCTTTTTTGCTCCTCATCTCCATCTGTAGGTCGAAGCAAGCGTTTAGCCCTTGGCCTAGATTGAAAGGCGTCTTGTATTTCCTTTTGACTATTGATGTAATTTACTGTTTCTTATATATTCTGACTTTTATAATCTGTAGTAACCTCTTGAAATAGTGCGAATAAAGAGTTTCAGTTCAGTTTTTAGCTTCTTCTACTGAAACTTTAACAACCGCTCAAACAATCTAGCGTTCGTGTCGTTGGCGTAGCAGTTGACGTCTATGATAAGCGTAGATTCTATAGTTTTTACCAAATTGTGAGAAGTTTTCCCAAAAGTATATGCTCTATCTTTACCAGGGCACAACGATGAACATGTGATACATTTCGAGCTCTCATCGACAAATTTCTTCAGTGTTTCTCCCGACATGATAGCTAGATCGTCTGCCACAACCACATTTTCGCGTGAAACCTTACGTCATTCAGATTTTCTGGTATGTGATT
The DNA here is from genome assembly GCF_964205215.1 of Stylophora pistillata. NCBI lineage: Eukaryota > Metazoa > Cnidaria > Anthozoa > Scleractinia > Pocilloporidae > Stylophora > Stylophora pistillata. Next base: position 9,405,169 of record NC_142525.1, read on the forward strand.
GGTCTGTTCAATAGACCGCGACCAAACCGCAAGGACAATGAGAAAGGAATATAGTTCGGTTGTCAGCAGCCGTTCTTTTGGGGGAGCGTTGCGTGACATCCAAAGAAAACGGCTGCGAGGGAGACCAGTGAAGGTGTAGTCTGATCGTCCGGGTGAGTGTAGTCCTGAGAAGGACTGTTGTCGGTGGCAGTGACTGACGTTTCGACAACCTGTGCGGAAGTCATCGTCACCATTATTTTTTAAACATTTTCAAACAATAAATAACTTAGAGTATCAACATTCTACAAAGGACCGAGCGGTTTTCATTACAATCTGTAGAGAAGGACCGAGTGGCGCTCCTTACAAGAAGTTGTGTCAGGTATGTACGATTGCACCTGGATTGCGTCAGAGTTTGTGTATTCCATATATGGAATATTCCATAAGGCACATGTTCCGACATAGCGTAAAGTGCGGATGAGAGTGCGAGAACTTGTATGAGCTCCATTCTGTGAGCTCGCTCTTCGATTACAACGTAATTTACAGAATGGTGTGTTTTGTGAAGAACGCTTTGTAAAGATTCCTGTCTTATAAGCTCATCTCACATGCAAACGCACACGCCGTTCGTGGTTGGCCCACGCTACATGATGTCGAGTGTTTTCGGAATGGACTGGTCCCCGAACTTCGCTGCTTGAAAGCTAGCCAAATGTGGAAAGTTCAAACTAGTTCTCACGTGGCAAAACTGTGACGGCCGTTTAACAACAAACTATGATGGTGAGACGAATACCTCACTTGCTGAAAAAGTCAAAAATGCTCGTGAACACAATTTTGAAGGTGGCACTAACAACAGCGAATTGGATAAGGATACTGATAGAAGCAACTTAAATGGTAAGATTAAATATATAAGCTTGGCCCTTCCGTTAAATATTCCGTTTCTGTTACTGGTTTTTATTGGGTTCAATATTTGTAAAGTACATAAATCTTATTAGACGTTTTGTTATGTAGTATCGCTGAGTATTTTTACGAGTTGTGCCGTATTTTGACGAGGCCGTAGGGCGAGTCAAAATACAAATAACGAGTAAAAATACTCAGCGATACTTCAGAACAAAACGTCTAATAAGTTATTTATTATCCAACACGCCAAACTGTTATTTCAGTGGGGGCAAATTTCGCGGATATTTATTTACGGGGAGTGCGTCACAGAAGTATGTGAAGCGGAACGGAATTGGCGTGTTGTTGTGTTGCTGTTTCTATTTTCTTCATTAAATGAAGAAATTTTCTGGTCGTCAAGCTGTTTTTCTTCGTTCGATTAATCTAATGAACTTGGATTATATTTGGCAGGCGTTCTGACTCTTCGTCGTCGGAAATATGATTCAAATTGTCCGCCATTTGGTTTTTTTTTTTTCGTTACAACAATCCAATTCTTCGCTTGCGCGATACGAGAAAACTTGTTTAACCGGTACTCTACAATAGACGAGTACAAATACCGCGAGATATTTGTACTCGTCTATGACGTTATTTGTACTCGTCTAGGTGTAGTTGGATAATAAGATTCGGTATTTCGTAGGTAATCACTATTAACAATTGGTTCATGCGTTAGCGTGCGTTCATCGAGACTTGAAGCACGCGGGAAGTTTGGAGAGCACGGAAGATGCCTACAAGTTGCTTGAGGCTGCGCAGCGAGCAACTCTAGCTTCTTGAGTGCTCTCCAAACTTCCCAAGCGTTTCAAGTCTCGATGAATGCACAGGTGACACATAAACCAATTGTTTTAATGAAAAATGCTGAAGTCACTCGTGAGAAAAAAATTTTTTCGAGAGGCATTTGTTCGCTGACGTCACCAGCGTGCACTATGGAAAATTAAAGCACGCTCCCACAATTGAATTTGATTGCAGGAACTTACAACTGGGCTGTCTTATTCGGGAATGCTATTTATTTGTGAACGGAAACCGAAGTTAAACACTCAGTCAGACTCAATACTTGAAAAAGTATTTGTTTAAACATAATTATACCGCACTCACTGACACGTCAAACACCAATTACAGCGAAACACTTATTATTCTAATATACTCTATCACCTTTGTTTGTATTTAATCTCGAAACTACAACTAACACCCCTGCTTGATAATGAGTCAAGATTACTTCGAAACACCGTAGTTTTATTCTTCTAATATTTATTATCAAGGAATTTACAAGCTGTTATAATTGTACTTGTGTTTGGTGTGAATGCCATGGCTATAAGAGAAGCCTGAGTGAACGCTCCTCTAGCGTCTTGTTGCAATTTAAACTAATTGATTTTTACAAATGAAGCATTGTATTGTCCGTCTTGTATTGCAACAGCCTTGAATGAATCAACTGTCATCTAAACTTGATTTCCTATATCCAGAGGCTATCATTTTATGGTTTTGTTAAGGTGTCCGCTGGCCAGTAAAATACTGTTTCATGCCCTAGGAAACGTATTTCTGCGGTGTTGCATGACTCACACAAGGAAATGTATATTAGAGACCACGAGGTTTGCCGTAGGTTTGAGTCTTAGAATTAGAAAGGCGACCTTAGGGTATAGCTTCTAAGCTGAGATTTGTGGATTAAAATAACAATAGCCCAGTGTCGCCTGAAGAATAGTTTCCTAAAATCTAACAGAATTAGCTTTAGATACCGAACAGAGAAGATCATGGCGGCGACAAAAATGGTGGATGTCAAAACAATTTTTTTCCTTTTGTTGTTTCTGACAATGGCATGCCAAGGTATGTTTTTGTGCAATTATGTTCGTGTTTTGATTCAAATCCTGATCACATATTTTGTGGCCAATTGCCCGTGGGTGTTATTGGGGACAATGGCATAAATTCTAATCAGTCATCACTTGAAATATGGCACGCAACAGGTAACCTCACTTGTGTTCAATTGTAAACAATTCACACGGGCTAATGACGAGTGCTTTGGCAACCTTGCACTTTGCCACGTAAATGGCTATGAAACTTATTCTAGTGATTGTTGTTGTACACTTGAAAGCTGCTTGTTTTCCTTGGAACATTACCATGAACTGCTTATCGTCCACATGAATGCACTTAGTGAAGCTAGATTGTTGCTGACTTCAAATAGAAAATTACACCACTGGCCTAAACGATTTCATGAACAATTATTTTTATAAAAGACTTAGGCTGAAGGCATGATGTTGCAGTTGTGGCATGAATTCTGCTATTTGAAACATGAATTGGTCATACAGTTGAATAAGTTTAAATAAGTGTTGTGTGCCTAAGGGACTTCAAGCATGCACTTGTGTTGCAGTGTAAATATTTATTTGAAAATGCCTGTAGTAGGACATATTTTTATCCATAAAATTCCCAAAATTGTTTTGAACCAGCTAAATTAGGTAGCAGGTTTTCACTGACTAGTACATTAGGCTTTTATCCTAGAAATAAATTGCAAGTTCACTCTGTCATAAGCCAAAATGTCTCATTGAATCACATTTCATTTTAGCCCTAAACACTCAAACATCAATATCAGTATTCTTAATTTTCTTCTCTATACATTTCCTTTGATTAACTGCCAAGAAAAAATTGTTCAACAATCAAAGCTAGTTAGGTTAGCAATCATTTCCTCTATTCCCATCATCTTTATGAATGATTCTGCAGTGTTACTGTAAGGTGAAATTAGTTACTGGTTACTCCTAGGGTTTAAAGGGGAAGAAAACTTAACAATTACAAACAAGAACATGTTAGTGTAGGCAGGGCTGTGGTCTAGTAGCACCTGGTGGCCCCTGACGCTTTACTTTTGCCCTTGAGGGACTCGGGAATCTTAGTTCTTTCATAAAAAGCATATGCTGTGCACCTTGGATTTTACAGTTTCAGAGCACTGGATCCCTTCAATTTTTCTCAGAGCACAGCCTTGGACTAGGTCAAATATACATGACAGATTTTAGAAAATAACAGCATTATCATTTGTCTCAGGACCTGGGTTTCATGAAATATCTCCGGACAGTAAAAGACTTTTTTTATTGCAATATTTTTTTTTTGCAGTAGTATATAGATTCACAAAATAATTACTGTAAAAAATGGTTTTGTCTCTTAGTACATCTGATACCTCATTGTTAATAATTTGTAACAAATATGCCGTGTTAAACAGATGAAACAGGTACTGACTTTCTGAGCATATTTTTGTGTTTCCCTCCTACTTTTCTGTAGCTCGACAACTTAATAACTTTTCTTAGCAGGGCGTGACACTAATGGTAGCCCACTAGCCACAGAGTAGTAGAAATTCAGTTTTTGGCTGGTGGATTTCAATTCTCACCAGCCAGTTAAATGGCAAGTAAACAAACTGAAATTGTCGTAACATCTAAGATGTCACCACCCGCTTTGCCAGCAAGTTGAAAAGTTTGTGTTGAGCTCTGTTCTTAGTGATACTCTAAATGGTTCTCTGTCTCTAATCTTGCATTTTACTTGTGAATGTAGCTGTAAAATATCTCCTCCTTTGTAAGCATTGTAAGGGTCATGCACTGATTTACTTGATGTGCATAATTATACATTATCACTATAAGTATCAGCTTCAGAATCAGGCGCAACACTCAGGAATGCTGGAATTGTCTGTCTCCTGCAGGAGGTCTTTTTTCTCATTGCTAGGATTATTTGTCTTCCAAATGAGATCTTATTGGGATTATTTGTCTCCCGAAGAAGTTTTTTTGTCCCACTGCTTGGATTCTTTGTCTCCTGAAGAAGTAATTTTGTCCCATTGCTGGTATCATTTATTTCATGATGGAAGTTTTTTGTCACATTTCCCACACTGGTTGTCTCCTGAAGGAGTTCTCTTGTCCTGTTAGTGGAATTATTGATCTCCTGGAGGAGGTTTTTTGTCCCACTGCTAGGATTGTCTGTCCCCAGTCGAAGTTATTTTGTCCCATTGCTGGGATTATTTATCTCCTGAAGGAGATTTGTTTTTCTAAAGGAATTACTGAAGTCTTCAAAACATTTGCAAAATGCCAAACAATGGACTCATGGGAAAAAGCTTTCAAAATATTCCATTGTTGCACTGCAGACTCACAGAGCTTTTGGGATAATGTCCACGCTTGCTACCCAACCAGTAGACAAAAAATTGATGCATTTAAGAGGCTTTAATTTATCTTCTGAGACAACAGTAGGTACTGATCAAAAATGCTTCAAAATAGTAAATAATTTAAAAAAAACTGAACAGAAAGTTTTGCACCTTTTTGGAATCCACATACACCACTTTCATAAATGGCTGCCGGATTGATATTCTTTTGTTTAAATTCAAAATAGCCTCGCTAGCCTCGCTTGAGATATTGCATTCTTTTGAATTTTGAACTGGAGAACGAGGCCAGAAAGGCTAATTTAAATTTAAACAAAAGAATATCAAGCTGGAAGCCATTTTGAAAGTGGTCAATAGTAAATCAAAAATTACATGTTACATTTAACGTACAAGTGAACACACTCGTATGCTCATAACTTACAATATGAATATTTGCTTTTGTTTTTTGCTTTTTTTTTTATGTCAGAGTTGACCCAGTTCATGATTGGACAACTGCAAAAAAAATTAAAAGTGGAAATTAAAACTACATACGATTTATAGACATCACCACGAAACATGCCGATTGACTTGAAGAGAATCAATTGCATGTAGTTAGCATAAAACTTTCCTGCAGAAATCGAACATGTTGGCTCACGCCAGATTGTCACACAAGATCAATTACTTATGGCTGGTATTTTGTTACAAATCAGTTTAAAACAGCTAGGCCAGCAGACTGTATTATGACAAGCCTTTTGGAAAGTTGCTCTGGGCAGGGGCCGTAGCTTTTTATCAATCAAATTGGCATGCAACATGTATCTTTAGGCTGTGCTATAATTATACAGTTGGTATGTGGCTGATATAAGAAATTGCTTTCATGTTTTGCTGCTCCATTATGTAAGCTTTGGCCAAGTAATTCTTGTTAAGTTTTCCATGGCATAGTCTAGAGACCATGATGAGCTTTAGCCAACACTGCCAGTTGGCTAACTTTTTTTATCTGTTTTCTCTTTTGAAATGAGTTATTGGAGTAACAGAAAAAATCATGATTGTAACAATCATATTCGAGTTCATATGTAGCAATTTGCCAGGGAAGTTTAACTGTTATTAGTATGATATTTTTAAATACATTGATCTCACTGAAATGCCATAGGGACTATGTAATTATTTTAATGTCAAATTGTGGCAAAACTATTCTCTGATATAACAGGTCTTATGAATATTCCTGTGCGAATTGGCCAAAGAGCATCTCTACATGTTCCATTGACTCAACTGGAAAATGGGACTGGGATTGGTTGGTTTTATTGCCCGACTAAGAACTGCTATCCACATTGGAACAAGCATTTTTTGGCTGAAATAATATTTCAGAGAAAGGCACGTGTTGATGATCCAAACTTTGATTCCTACCTCAACGGGACTTTGGTCATCAAGAACGTCCCCCCTAGCTATGATGGAAGTTACTTTATGGCGCGAGTACACCTAAATGGAACAGGCAAGACCTACACTTATCATCTTAAAATTAGCAAAGGTAATGTGTACAAGAATCTTAATCACTTTGCTCTCACTAAATACTGTCTCCAAGCATTTGAAGAAACTACCACACTAGTGATTTTCCATCCATAATAGAAAAGAAAAATGGCATCTGACATATTATATCAGTGTTCTTAAAGGAGTGTTTTTTTTATACACTGTAGGCGTGTTATTCAGTGGGAGGGGGCAGTGGACTTACAAAAGGAACACAAAGGGTTCTGGAGAGTCTTTGTTTGTTGACATAAAAGAAAACAAATAGAGAAAGTTGGACAGACCTTGAAGTAGCTTATACTGACTTGTTTTAAAAATTTGATGCTGGGTAAGCATCTTGTCTTTTAGTCTTAAATCTATCCACCATTTGTTACCTCTAATAGGAAAATTTGAATTTGCTTTCTATTTCCTTATCATTTAAAAGCCTTTGCCCGAGTTACCAAATGCGTGACTGCCTAAATTAACGAGAATGTATAGTTTGTATATGTCACATCTGTCAGTGGTGGATCCTCATCTCTTGTCTCTTCTCTCCTCTCCTCTCGAACCCCTCTTTTCTTCTCTTGGTCCCTATCTTACTTCTCTTTCCCCTTACCTAATTTCCACCTACCCACCCCCTACCTACCTACCTGCTTAACTGGTACATACAGGCTGTGTAGATGTCACAATCAAAATGATGTTTTCTTTGCTCTATACCTTTTGTTTACATTTCTATTTCATTAATATTCATATTTTCGATTATCCGAACTCTTGATTATCCGCACTATTTACCGAGGTCCCGACGAGTCCGGATAATCAAGGTTCGACTGTACTGTGTACATCATAACCACTTTGTGCGCAGTAAATGCTATCTTCATCCTTAATTCGGTCTTCTTTCTCTATTATAGTATGGGAAAATGGAGCCCTAACCTCTTTATTGATATTAATCAATTTCCTCTTTTTTTTAGGGTCCCCAAAACTGACTTTTGTGAGTCCAAAAGATATTTATGTGTATGTAGGGATGGACCTATATTTAGAAGCTGAAGTAGAAGGTTACCCCTATCCATGGGTTTCTTTGAGCCATGATCAACATGTTCTACAGAACAGATCCAATTTCAGGTCTTCTAAAATACTGCGGAAGGTTAATTCAAACATCACTAAAGCCGACGGTGGTCTCTATATCATATGTGCTGGAAATGCCTATGGAAATCACTGTCTTATCATGAGAGTTCATGTGCAAAGTGAGTGTTTCAGTTTAGACATTGTTAAAGTACAGGTTAAGGATTATTTAACACAAAGTCCACGAAGGAAATGAAGAAACTACTTCTGTAACGATACCAATTATAAATCCTTAAGTGAAAAGAAAAACACCATCAGACATTTTATCAGCGTTCCTATAGAAGTGTTTTTTTATACAGTGTAGGTTTGTTATTAGGGACCTTAAGCAAACCACGACGGCGGCAGCAACGAGGATGTGGAAAAACAAAAGATTTAATTGGCAAAACAATAGCTCAGCACGTGCGTTTTTAAACTTAGTACATTTCTTAGCTGTCCTTTGCAAAGCAACAACGTGAAATCACCAAAATTTGCATCGTCTGCGAACCGAAAACGCGACGGCAAATTATTTTAATTTAAATTTGGAACTCAACGCTATGTGGCACCGTATGAGATAGTAAACACATGCAGCCATTTTCGAAATTCTAATTAAAAGTAAAAATTCATTTTTTAATCCACGCCTTCCTTGACGTTGCCGTCCTGACTGCTTCAGGTTCCTATTGAGTTAGAGGGGGCAGTGGAAACAAAAGGAACATAAGGGGTTCAGGATCCTTTGTTAGCTGACTTGAAAAGAAAACAGATAAAGAAAGTTGAGGACAGACCTTGAATTGGCTTATATTGACTTGTTTTATTTTAACGACCAAAATTTCATGCTGAGTAAGCATATTCTCTTCAAGTTTTAAATCCATCCACCATTTGTTACCTCTAATAGGAAGATTTCGATTTGCTTTCTTAGTTTCCTTACCATTTAAATGCCTTTGCCTGAGTTACCAAATGTGTAACTGCTTTCATTAAAGAGAATGTGCAGTTTGTGTATGTCACGTCTGTCAGTGGTGGATCCTCACCTGTTTTCTCTCCTCTCCTCTCTTCTCATTCTCTTTTCTCTTCTCAGTCCCCATCTTACCTCTCTCCCCCACCTAATTTCCTTGCCTAGTCCACCTCCCATTCCCTCTCCACCTACCCAACCCCTACCTTCCTACCTACTTGCCCAACTATTGTCCTGCCCGCATATCCACCCACTTGCTAACCTACCCACCAATCTACCTGTCTAACTAACCTTCTGCTCCACCTACCCACTAACCTATTGACTTGCGTACCCACCCACCCAACTATCTTACTGCTCACCCATTTCCTACCCACCTACCTACCTACCTTGTTGCATTCCTGCCTACCCACCCATTCATATATGCACTCTACTTACCCATTTACTAACCTACACTCCTTTCTATTCACTTGCCTGCCTGCCGACAGACAGACAGACCGACCGACACATGCTGACAGACACACAAACACCGATAAACAGACACACAGACAGTCACACTGACACGCAGACAGACACAGACGTACACATACACACATACACATACACACATACATACATACACACATACAGACCTACAGACACACATACATACATTATTGGGTTTCCTTTAACAGTGTTCTCAGATACAGCTAACCAACCTAACTCTGCAGTATCTACGATTAAAATTTACGATCTTAATAATTAAAAAAACAGTTATGTCTCTGCATTAATTTAAATATGATGTGAATAGAATATATATATAGCCAAAAACTATGCGATGCGGGCGTGTTTATAAGTCATGGATGGCATTGTATCATTGCAACAGGTTTTTTTTTGGTTCCGTTTTATTTTTCTTTCTGATTCTTTTTATGCCTTTATCAATGATTTTGTCATGAAGTTTTTGTTTTTTTCCACTCAGATATCCCTATTCCCACCCTTCCACCTTCTTCAGGTTTGTAAACCATCGTTACTTTGCAACAATCAATGATTGCCCTGGGTAGCCTTTTGATTATCAGTCAGGTGACTGTTACTAATTGGTTGTACATGCTTTGAAATGTTTGACTTATTCAGCATACATAGAATCACTTTTTAAACTAATTTTTAACCTTGCTGTGGCGATCTCTTGAACGGCGATGTGTTTTGAATCGTTCAGCAATGCATTAAAATACTCTACAGATACACAATGTAGTTTTCACAAAGCTAAGATTGTACGTTTGATCTCTTATGAAGGTGATGTCACGTTCCCGAGGTCAGATGCTCCAGGTTCTTCAAAGTCTCCTCCACCAGGTATGTATGCTTTTTGCTTGGGTTTTCTTTGACAAGGATTCTTTGGCATTTTATTAGTATTTTTGTTATTTATACTTTTTTCTTCTCGGATTTCCTTTAAATTTGAATTTCTTTTCGATTGCCTGCAGGGATGAAAGCGTAGTCTTATTTTTCTGACTCAATAGATATTTCGCTCTACTTTTATGTATCAAGCGCTGTAACACGGAAAAATCGAAACACAGACTTCCAATATATTAAACCTGTTTCGTGATTACTGACTCATAGGATATTTTATTGATAAGAATATCCTTAACCCTCGTATATATCCTATACAAATTTGCATAAGAGGCGTGGCGGCACGAGGATATCAGTTCGTTACGTGTATCGAGTGATGATAATTCAGCTCGGCGGATGATGAGTAGTTTCTCTTTTAGGTAGAGGTTGCATCGTTTACTAGCGCTGTTGTAGGGTGATCTTGATGAAAGGATGCGCTATGAAATAAATTGGTAAACGTTATTTTATTTAAGAGTCCAGATATGTTTGCTGAGTTCAGTAGAGTTTCTGTGTTTTAGGTGTCGGAATGATGCGGTGTGGTTTCTCTGTTTAGTTTTAAAGTCGTTTTCTGTGGGTCCGATGTATGTGTTAGTGGTGCTGTTGTACTTACGTGTGTCGGTGGCTCGGTAGATTACTAATGTTTGGAGGAAGTTTCCGTTAAGTGGGCAAGTGTTCTTCTGTGGGCAGTTGCAAGTTTGTTGTCTTTTGTTCTGGTGTCATCTGCGGTGTCATCGATGTGGCTTGGATGAATTTAAAATGCATTTGTTGCGATTGTCGATGATCTGTTTAGTGTTGTTCATGCAGCTGTAACTGATCTTCATTGTATTTCGGTTGAAGATTTTTCTGAGATTATGGTCTTTGGGGAAGTGTTTGTCTACCAGGGTAAGGAATATAAGGCATTGCGAAGGGCTGGTAGGTGTTGTGATTGAATATGCGGCAGTTTTTTTTTTATTTCGTTTTTTTTTTTGTTTTTGATGTTTTCGCTTTCCCTCGGTATGGTGTTAGAAATGGCCAGTCCGTCGTCTCGGTAAAGTCGGATGTGGGTGTTGAAGTTTTGCAGTAGGAAAAGAAGGAAACTTTCCTCTAACTCGAAGCTGCCCATTGTAACCTCAAATGTTGTGTCAAGAGCAACTTTTGCAGAAGAAGGGCGACACAACATTTGACGTCATCATATCAAAGACGTTTTATAGCCTAGGAGGCAGCTATGATGTATAATGCTTACTGGGTATATTAATAAAAAACTAAGGAAATGACCAATTTATTTTCAGAAGAAGACACCAAGGTTGAGAACGCTGTAATTTCCACACCTGTAATTTGGTGCATCGTCGTTATAATTTGTTTGCTCGTGACATGTGCTATTCTGGGGTGCTTATTAATAAAAAAGAAGCATTGCCAATGTAGCCGAAATCAACAGGAGATAGTTCTTTCTCGACTTACTCCTGAACATTCTGTCGGATCAGATAGCGGCGACGGAGAGAGGAGTACCGCAGCAGGAGGGGACAGCCGTCGATACGTAACCACACAGGTCTCCAAGTCTGATGCAGAATATGTTTTTGAGAATGAAGGCCGTGGAGTTCTTTCCACACCCACCTGCGAACATTCGTTCGGAATAGATAGCGGCGACGGAGAGGGAAGTACCAGAGAAGTCGTCACGTTTGATTCAAAAGAAATCTATGACAATGAGGGCCAAGGAGAAGAGCTTTGAACTTTGTGGTGTCTCGGCGTGAAAACGAGTCAGCTTGTAATATATAACGTCAGTATGACTGTGATTTGCCGAATACTTTCCATTCTTTTCTAGCTAATCGGAATTGATGTGGTACACGATTTAAATCGGAGAAATACTTCGTAAGGTATAAATAGTTTTTGCCTCGTAATTTACCTTTAAAGTGCACCTACACCCAAAAAATTTTTTTCGCTTAACGAAGTAAGCTTATTTTTTTGAGTATTTCTGCGCAAAAATTTTTTTATTTGCTCAAATCTTCAATTTTCTATGCCCAGTCAAAATACGGAAAATCGGCCGCCATCTTGCCCCACGACCGAGATTAAAGAAGAATGGCTCTAGCGGGTAATGTGACGTCAAAACGAGAACACGAAAGTCTGCATCTCTCACATTTTCACTTGTTTGGGAAGATTGTCGTCGATATTGTCCGAAATATGCCGACTAGGTGTGTTGTATGAAGAATGTATAAAGCGTGATACCCTCTTGCAAATTTCGCACGTTGCTACATCCTTCTACAACACACTTAGTCGGCATATTTTCGGACAATTATCGACTACAACCTTCCCAAACAAGTGAAAATGTGTGAAATGCAGACTTTCGTGTTCTCGATTTGACGTCACATTACCCACTAGAGCCATTCCTCTTTAAACTCGGTCGTGGGGCAAGATGGCGGCCGATTTTCCGTATTTTGACTGGGCATAGAAAATTGAAGATTTGAGCAAATAAAAAAGTTTTTGCGCAGAAATACTCAAAAAAATAAGCTTACTTCGTTAAGCGAAAAAAATGTTTTGGGTGTAGGTGCACTTTAAAAAATTACTCAGTTCTGCTTGGCTAGAAAGCAATGCAGCTTTCTTGTGACAAGGCTGCAAATTTGTAACACGAGTGCAAATTTCAAATGGACTCTTTCCGAGTTTGATGACTTTTGTGCGATGGTCTTGTAAAAAGCTTGAATTTGACAGACGAAGATCTGTTTCAACCAATCAATCGGACCTGATACAAAAATTGAAGTGCGTTTCGCTAGAATTTCACTTATATTAATTATGTCTTCGTCTTTTTTTTTTTTTTTTTTTCATTTAAATTATTTCTCAATTATCAGATGCTTTCTCAAGTAAATTGGTACAAAAGAAAAGAAAAATCAGTTGTAAATTTTTCAGTCTTCACAATTTATAAGCCCCACGGGCTCGTGCAAATTTGTTATCTGAGAAATCTCCTCGTGTTCAATTATACCAAATTTCACTTAGAATCCTGTGTTTACTCATCCTCACAGAGGGCTTTTTTCCCCGTGCGTTTGTAATACAAAATTTTCAGTCGAGAATTTACCATACCTTCTTTGTGAAGGTAGAGGCTGAAATCTGTATACTATTTATAAACGCGATGTACAGACATTACTTTCGCAAAGATTATGCTGAGCGAGTAGTAAGTACTTTATAGAGTAACTCTAGCAGTGAATATAACACTTCAATAAGCAGATAGTTTGAACATGAACGTGCATTTAATAATTTATGTAAAATACTTCAATATTGTGCTTAAACAAAGCTTCCCTGGACATTAACTTAAAAACTTACCAATGAGTTCTACTGTTGAGGAATACTAGCCCCTAATCTTAAATAGATCTTAATGTTTTATCTGCTAATTGTCGGCTGAAGAAAATCTATTGTAATTATCTATCTCGTTTAAGCAACTCGATACAGACTTTCTTCCAAATAAAGCAAGCTTTTTGCAGTATGGTTGAAAAACGAATGTGTAGTGTATCTTTTAAGGGAGATTAGGGGAGCCTCTGCAAGCAGGGTAGGTTTACACGACAGTAGTTGGTAAAAGTGGTAAACGAATGCCATTTGCGTGCTTTAATAGTGTTGGACATGCAAACTTTTCTGTGGTTAGGCATGATCGCATGTTTCCATCGATCAAGAGCTGGCCCAGTGTTATTACCAATGGCACGATAGGAGGGTACTGAGTGAAAGAAAATTGCTCTTGAAAAATGAGAGCTTTCTTTTTTTTTCCTTCTTTTTTGTACTTCAGTTCGATCCCATTGCAAAGACAAAGTACAGAATAAAACTGGTCTACCAAAAATACATTTAATAGGACATTTAGCACTGATCACGCTAAAAAAATATTGAATGAATAGATATTTAAGGGCTGAAAGACATTACAAATGCAAACAATGAACAAAACAGAACTCTCTCCTTTCAAGTCAGTCTCTTTAGAATTGTCACACAACAGGTCACGCCATTACCCTTTTCCAAGCCTTGCGTGAGCAGTCCCATAGGGGGGCTGTGGAAGAGAAAGAAAAATTTCAAAATAAATATTTGGCTTTCCAACTTAATAGAAGTTGAGTTGCCAGACTACAAAAATATCTGGTGCGCATTTGAGGCATAGTATACAACAACTGGCGGGACCCCTCCCAGCCTTGCAATAAAGGTGACGTATGGACCAAACTGTACATTCTGAGTAGCCGCCTCCTGGTTAGCTCAATGGATAGAGCGCTGGACTGTTGTGCGGGAGGTCGAGGGTTCGAGCCCCGGCCGGACCAACACTCAAGGTCTTAAAATAATTGAGAAGAATATGCTTCCTTTCTATAACATCAAGAAATGGTTAGATATTCTAGTCTTCTCGGATAGGGACGAATAAATGGAGGTCTCGTCTCCTAAAGGGTTACGGGTAGGAGACGTTAATTTTCCACGCACGAGATTACTGTGTGATGGATGTCCTCCCCTGGGGTGAGATGAGCGGGTTAGGATTGATTGTAAAGCGCTGTTGATCTGTCATTGTAAATAGCGCTCTATAAGTGATAAATTGTAATTGTATTGTTGTAATTGTAAAGAAAAACTGCCAACTTACTGTAAGCTGATTTTTCTGTATTAGCAGTAAAGGAACACTTTTCAATCCGTCTATTCGTCCTACACAAACCTTGACATGAAAGAAAAATATCTCGACTTAATGATTGATTCAAATCTTTCATGGAAATACCATATACAATCTATCTGCCACAAAATTAGCAAGTCAATAGGAACTATTGCCAAGATTCGACGTCATGTCCCGCGTCGCGTCTTACTTTCAGTTTACAATTCACTAATTGTCCCTTATTTAACTTATGGTATTTGTGCTTGGGGAAATTGTGCCATGACATTTCAATAAAAGATCGTAATTGTGCAAAAACGGGCCTTACGTTTTATTTCAAGTTCAGTAAGTCTAAGGAGCACACTTTACCCTTCTTTCTCAAATCGATTGTCTTCCCCTACCTGGCCTATTTTTTAGAGATTGTAGCTATTTATTGCATGATATCAACAGAATGACAGCACTAGTTAGTATACTCAATCAGTTTGTTAAAACAAGTCAGATTCATAACTACAGAACAAGATCTAGTGACTCGTATGTAAGTTGTTAAATTCTCTAGGAACGACAAAATGTATGCTTTTTACTCGAGAATTGGTGCCCAAATTTGGAACTCTATCCCCTACTCGATTGAAAAACTTAAACGTTCGTCTTTTCGTAAAAAGACAAAGGAGTTACCATACTAAACTTTTTACAGTCAGAAAATGATTATGTCGAAGTCTCCCGTCTTATTAAGTTATTTAATACTTAAGGTTAGGCTCTTTTCGTAATCTTAATATACTTGCTTTGTTTTATGCTTATTCTATTTACTGTATAGTAGTGTTTTCAGTGTTTATTTAGTCCATCTATAGATAAATCCTGTACTTGTAAGTTGTCCTTAGATATCCCCGCCTCGATTAGTTCATAAGCTATTTGCGGGGAGAAACCAATCTACTTAGCTATATTTCTAGTATAAATAAAAATGTTGTTGTTGTCGTCTGTTCATAACTCCTTCCCCATGGATACTGAGTAACGATTTTTTTGTTCAACGCAGGTTTTCGCCCAAACGCACAAAGAAATTTGAAGTTTGTCGGAACGAATTAGTTTTGTGTGCGATTCGTTTGTTTTTTTTTTTTTTAACCGGCTGTTTCAATTTTTCTTGTTTGTTGTCAATAAGTAATCACACAGCTGCTCTCCTACAATGATTTATAAGGAATCGAAAATGTTTCCAAGCATAATTCGCTCTCGCCTTACTATCTACTGCAGTGTTGATGGTGCTTTGATTTTATATAAAAAGGAGAATAAAAATTAAAAGAGGAAAGATATTACAAGAAATTCCCTTTAACAAAGAATTGAAACCTTCGTTAAACTGAACATTACCCAAACCGGGAAAAAGGAAGCAAGCAGTCACTATGACATAAGCCCTAACTGAATTCATAACTGGACCATAAACAACGCGCCAACTAGACTTACGATAACTGCGCACCTTTAGTACATCGGGACAGCCGTCTTAGGTACATCCGGGAACTCTAAGAGTGGGGAGAGAGCGGGAGAGTAAAGGAGTTATGTATATCGTGTGTTTCTTTGAAGCCTCTGTGGCGCACCTTTATGGTACACAACTCTACAAATTGGCGACGAGAACGGCGAATTCAATGGAAAGAAAGATGCTATTTCTGGATTTAGCACGCTCTCCGTCTCAAGTCGCGGAACGTTGTAAGTTGGTGACAGTGGAATCGATCGTATTTCTATTTACATGATGCACGGGAATAATCAATGCAGCACGAAAAACAGCTCTGTTACTAAATTTAGCAGGATTACAGTATAATACAATACAATAGTTTATTATAATTCTCCCCGAGGAGCTTTTCAGAATTAATCTACAATTTGTATATATAATATAAATAAAGCTAATGATATGAGATATGATAACTTACTTGTACTTGATACAGAAATGACTTAAAATTACAACCACTAACATAAAAATCATAACAACTGACCCTATAAAATATTTTATAGTTATATGTTGAGATACCAGTATCCTATTTCTTCGCTAATTCTTCTTTTGCATGCTTTTCAAATGATCTTAGTGACTGAGCAGTTCTAGTTTTGTTACTAAGACTATTCCACGATTTTGCTGCCCTATAAAAGAAACTACGCTGGGCAGCCGCTGTCCAGATTGAAAGTCCAAGATCTTTATAAAAACCAACCCAACCTACCTGACCGATCAAAACAAAGGAAAATGATATTTAAAGTGCGGCTTAAAGGTTGTCAATTGATGTAGGAGCCCACTGGACCACTGGAGCCCATTTTGGCTTCCACACATCGAGACAGTGGTGTATTGGGACAGCGGTCTCGTTTACATCGGGAACGCTGAGAGCGTAGAAAAAGCGGGAAAATAGGGGATGTATCTTGTATCTTGTTTGTAACAATTTAAAAGAATTTATCGAAAATATCGATCAAAATCGAAGATGTTTTCATTTACTGCGACTGATATTTGCAGGGAGTATGTGATTTATGTAAGACGCACTTCTGTGCACTAAAATAATAATAAAAAATAAAAAATAAACAGTTTTTAATTTGGAGAAACACTTAGCTACAGTTAGAAGCTAGTTTACAGGTTTTCCACCAAACAACTGAGACAAGTAATTCAAATTGAAAATAACATTATTATTAAGAATCCCAACTGGCCGAAGGCAAACCAGTTGGCTATATTACAAGCATGGCCGAGGATTTGAAACTCGGGGGCTACCGTGAACAAATCCAGGTAGTGGCCAGGGTTAGGGCGTGACTAGACTTGAACCCGGAGCGGTGGATCGCAAGTCCGACACGCTGACCACTCGACCACGCTGCCTTCAGCTTCATATACGGATTGAAATCCTTTTGCACACATCTTCGCAGGATGGTCAGACCTATGTTATTCGCATGAGCTTCCACCACAATGGAAAGGGACTACTACGTTTCCGAATGAAAACGCCGTTTCAAAATTTCGTCAGCCTGGCGTGATTGGGTCAAGGTCTCATGCCAAACATTATCCCTGTTAATCACTGAAAGAGGTGGACATTGAGAGGTACCCAATACCGCAATACCGTGCGAAAAAATGGCAAATACTGAAATACCGCGTCGCAAATCGGACTTAATACCGATACCCCATATTTTAATTACATTTATAATCGGTTCCGCATGCTTATGGTTGCTTCCATCTAGCCCGTTGAATTATCTCCGGCATTTATGCACAAAGATGTCTTTTTTTTTTTTTTTTTTTTAATATTTTGGTAGTTTGCAAATTTTCACTGAAAAGTAAACTTCATTCAGTCAACCCTTTGGTAGGAGTATACAAAACGGAAAACATGAAGAGCGGTGTGATCCCTAATACAGTCCTAATAGTGAATAACAATTCTCTTACCTTAAAACGGTTTTCTTAAGGGCATTGCATGATTGCGTCATTATTACTACAACCGGTTTAGACCGTTCACAGTTCCCTATTTTTCCGTGAGACCGTCGGGATGGAAGACTTTGCGTTATCTCCTAAAATCTCCGACACCTGCTCCCTCGGTACATATGAAACCAAGATGACCGCCAGTAACGCAAAGCGATCGATCTCGACGGTCTTACGGAAAAATAGGGGACTGTGAAACGTCTACAACTACTACTACTACTTCAATACATTTAGTTTTCCCTTTCATATCAAATTTGTTAATTCCAATGCGTTATATAACAAATTTAACGCTCTAACTTGCACAAAACAGAAAAATCGTAAAGGATTCTGGTAGTAGTGGTAGTGGTAGTCAAAACACGTCATCACGCATATTGCCCACTTTCCGGTCAAGTGTAGGCCATCTATCCGTAGCAGCATCGGACAAGTGCAACCGTCTTTCAGTACAATAAACGATTATTCAATCGAATAACTTTGCCAAATCGAGATCGTGCACCAAGGAGGAAGTTTGCTGCGCCTCCGGCTGATTTCCCCTTGAAGAGTTCCTTGAAGTACTGGCGCACTTTCGTACGTAGTTTCCTCAATTTTCTCATCACCGCTAAGATCGAACTCATCCACAAATTCCTCATCTGCTGTATCATCTTCTGTTGGAGCATCCACTGTTTCGGTGCCTTGGCACTTGCATGTTGCGCAGAAGTGATGGTGACCGGGTTGTCTAATGCGACCCACTCTCTCTGGTGCAGGAATTCTGGTAGAGTACCAGTGTCAATGGATGCAACAACAATCACGTTGTTAACTGTCACAAAATGACCCACAAATGGTGTAATAATTTACCATTATGTCTAAAGACTTCTAAATATCAACTTTTATTGACCTTTATGTCTTCCTGTGTTTTGTTTTGCGTATCATATCGAAAGGAAAGCGCAAAAAACTCTACCGCAATACTGTAAACAATCATATTTCACGGAATACCGTCATAAAATACCGCATACCGCAATGCTAGACGATACCGCAATGCCGCACGCAAAAATTTAAATTACTGAAATACCGCATTAAAAAAAGCCCAATACCGCAATATCTTAAACCCCCTCCAACAGATGAAATTCATTGTGCATGATGATTTCCTGTTAAATAATTATTGCTTCAATGGAAAATACACAAATAACTTGTCAGCTTTTTATTTGAAGATAATTCATGAATTCAAAAGATGCACAACCGTGACACACTTGTCTCTTTATCATCACTTAAAAATGAATGAATAATTTAATAAACACATAGACAGGGAGACAGATAAAAGAAATGAGTGTCGTTCGCGGTTAGGTGTTTCCGATTAAAACAATTCCAATCTTTTTTCACGTAAAATGGAGATAGTTACCTAACTAAAATAATAGAATAAATTGTGTGACTGTTTTGCTGACGTCAAAGCTAACCTTAGGTCACGGTTGGACCTGACCAAGTAATCAAATTCACAGTTTTGTCATATCGTGGTCGACTGTCAACTGAACTGTCCGCCGATTCGACATTGATTCGGTTTGTAGCGGAGCGTTAACAAGATATGTCCATTTCTTTCAGTATAATTCTTCTATGTTTCTTCTTTTTATCGAGCCTTATACGGAGATCCAAAGGTATGTTCTTAGAGCACTTAGTTTGTTATGTGAAACCCCAGAATTTATGTGCTGCTTGGCAGATGTTTGAGTCACTTTCAATTGTAACCATGGCGGAATAAATATTTCTTCGTAGCCGGTTAAGTTATGGGTACAGTACAAAGCAAGGACGTGGTTATCTGTTAATGCGGATTTTTCATGTCTCCGAGGAGAATCTAACTATAAAACTAATTAGTTTTGAGTCAGAATGTGCTTTTCGAGCATTAATCAATGCTTGAATTAATCAGTGCATTAATCAATATTGTTTCCAAAGTCCAAACACCAGTGGTAGTGACTGCGATACCCGCCGATAAAACTCACATTAAGAACTTACATTTTGTCTCGATCAGCTATAGAATAACTCGATCCATCTTTTCTTGAAATATACTACATTTTTTTGGCGTTATTAAATATATCTTATTAACCAAGCGCGAGGGCCGTACTGGGAGAATATCGGCCCGAGGTCTTGACAGTACCGACCTCGCTACGCTCGGTCCGTACAAAAAAGACCGAGGGCCGATATTCTTCCAGTACGGTCCCGAGCAAGCTTGGTTAATAAGAGATCTATTATACGACTGAAGTTCAAAGGGACACAAGTGCAGTATCATTCGAGACCATTCGGGACAGTGTCCGGTCCAATACTTAGAGAATATTGGACCGGCAGTAGAGCATTTTGATTGGTTGATTTTAGTTATTGGCCCTCTGACTGCCCGAGTCGTGTAATAATAAGTGTTATTGGTATACAAAAACATTTGAGCTGGCGATCCAATTTGATTATTGAAGGTCCTTTCAATGTTATATGAGACTTGGCTGCGAACAACTCGGCGACCTTTTCAATGCTCTAATCAGTGCAGAGATGATTTTCGGACATGCATTCATCGCTAATCTTAGCCAAGCCTGGATTAGCATTGCTCTCGTCACTTTAAATCAACAGCTAAAGTCGTGTTTTGATTCCTTTGATTTCTTTAAGTACATTTCATGGTTATAAATATATAGTTAAGTGTACGATAAGGACGTGATGAAAAGACCAACTCTTGACTGTTCTATATGTAAATAGCTTTTTAGTTTTTAATTTTTTACCTGAAGAAGGCCGAACGGCCGAAACGTCGTGCATTAAACTCGTCCAGCACAGTCAAGAGTTGGTCTCTTGTTACATCCTTATCGTACACTTAACTACAAATTCACGTCGAGACATTGTATCCTGTGGATCCTCTTACTGGGAGTTCATCGTTAGGTATACCAATTTTACGCTTTATATAGAGTCCGTATGCAAACGGCCGGACTCCATACGTCCTAAACTTTTTGTTTAACCCGCAAATTATTTTCTCTTATTGTTCGTTTTTAGTATTTATAGAACTTATTTTTATACATTCTTGACTTGATAATGACGTTATGTTAACGTCAAAACGTAGTCGATCTTAGCTTTCTATAGCTTTTTATCGTTTTTAAATTTTACAATGTTATCCAGCAACGTTTTGTCGCAAGTTTCTATCGTCAAAGGATAATACTAAGGGTAATAATTATAATGATAATAATAATTGATATTTGCCAATTAAAACAAAAAAGTTTACTTCAGGGAAAAACCAACTTCTAAGGGTAGTTCTTGAAAATTGAATATGTAGATAACTGTCTCGTTGATAATGCATAATCGTGATCATAGAAATAGTAATAATGGTGATGATAAAAACAAAAATATGGATAATAATGACAACGATAAGCCATAATCAATTCCATGTTGAAATCTAACGCTATAAATAATTGTGCGAAAGCTGCCCATAGTATGTGATTGCGTAACTTGAAGCTATGTTCATGGCAAGTTTTTAAAACCAAGATTTCCGCACACTCATGACAGAACATCAGATAAAAATGGTGATAAATGATAATTTTAATGACAGTAAAACTTTTGATGGTAAAATAAAAAAAAAAATTGAATTATTTTACTTTCTCTTTGACAGGTGCTATGATTAAGATACCCACGAGTGCTACCATGAATGTTACCGTAAGAATCCACCAGAGATACTTACTAGCGTGCTCTGCATTCAGCGATCAAGAAAGTGTGAAGGATATTGGTTGGTATCGTTGCACTACCAACGATTGTGAACATGAATGGGACAAACATCGGATAGCGCATGTTCAAAATATGAGAGAGACAATTTCAGATAACCCAAACTTTGAGGTCTACACCAACGGAACTTTAGTTATTAAGAGGGTTCTACCAGTGGATGATGGAAAAGTGTTTATCTGTATTGCCAACAGAAAGTATGTAGGGAAAAAACAATCCAACACGAACCTCAGTGTTGCCAAAGGTGATGTGTTTATAAGTGTTATATAACAATGATAATGATAATGAGAGGAATAACAATAATAATAATGAACATTTCAAGAGGTGTTTCCTCTTGTCACGGTTACCAACTAGAAATGCAATTTGTAATGTTTTTTTCGGGAGGGAAGATAACTGGAGAACTCGGAGAAAAACTCGGAACAAAGACGAGAACCAACAGAAACCCACTAATAACGTCAGGGGTCCGTTTATAGAGAGTCCTGTTTACTTAAAAGGCCCGTAAAAAATTATTTTCTCATTCAAGATGGGAGTTTTGAACATTTTACAATAAAACTGTCAGCTAAAGAAACAAATTGGACCGGTGAGGGTGCTAGAACCTGCTTCTCTATTACTTAAGTTTTGATATTAGAATATGGCTTTTGGCCCTTAAAGTTTTCGGGACTTTCGCGAAACGGGCACCAGGTTCGAGAAGTGAATACGGGTTACAGCGATGGGAGACGAGCGCTCTCACCACTGAGCCATCGCTCTCTCTCGTTTGCATTAATTCTATCGTAACACTGCGGACGCTGTTTCTTTGAATCTATGTTTCTCTTCCTATCAATATTCGTTTTTTCTTTAGAAGCGCCACAATTACAACTAGAGAGTCCTAAAAGGCTTCACATAATTGAAGGAATGGACCTTCATTTGGATGCTAGAGTCCAAGGCTATCCTTTCCCCAGGGTTACTTGGATTCATGGTGAGAATCTCCTCAAGAGTACACCGAATGTCGATTCGGAAACAAGTCTTAAAATTCGCAACGTCACTGCATCTGAAAGCGGAAATTACACCTGTCTCGCCGAGAATCTATTTGGACGTGTTTTCTTCACCGTAAACGTTTACGTAAAAGGTATTGATCTTTTTTGCCGTGAAGCTATAGCTCCAGGAGAGTAGATGTAGATAGGAAAGAGAGACGAAAAGAAAGTTGTATGTATGTGGTTTGCATTGCGTTGCAGTTTTTGTTCTAAACATTAATTTCCGTTTATTGTTTTTTGGTTCGCTTGTTTGTTTTTCTTTCATTCTCTTTAGTTTTGTTTTTCTGTTTGTTTGTTTGTTTGCTTGCTTTTTTCGTTTGCTTTAAATCCAAACCTACCACTCATTCAGACGCATCCAATTATTTCTTTCCTCTGTATCTAGGTCAGCCGGGCACGACGACCACAGAACCAGGTAGGTTCTCCCGCTCTTTAACCTTCTCAGATGACCCAAAAGTACTGAATAGGATTCCGAGAACTTCTCAAGTTCCATTATTGTCAATCGAAAGCGACTCGTCTTTATAAATTTGCTAAAAAAAAATCAATTGCTGATTATGGTAGTATTTGAAGAATATCTGATGCTGAAGTCTTCGCATAAATCTGTTTTCAGTTGATATTGCAGAGGTGCTATCTATGAAAATTATCTCTAGAGCAAATTCAGCCTTGAGCAAAATTTCTGATATCTTTTTCAGTCTCGAAAGAACTGGCTTGGTTGGAAAATCTATGAATATACGGGTTTAGTCAATCACAGCATTCTATAAATTTGACATGACTCTTTAGACCTCTATAAGATATGAAAAGTATAATAAGTGTTTACTTTGTCATTTTCTTATGACCTTAGACATCCAGCCTTCATCTTCTCCATCGCCATCAGGTAAGCAGTAGGTGTACCTGTTCAATTTTCCCATATTCAGTTTTGGAGCAGATTTTAACTGTGTGTCGAAAATCATATAGGATCGCATTGATTTTCATCAGTCGCTTATTTCGCCACCAAGACCTCTATTGCTTGTTCAAATTTTAGCGTGACGTAACGAAAATTAAAAAGTACGGAATTATCAGTCCTTTTATGACTTTAGTTTAGTTTGTTATTAGAAGAGTGGAAAACTTATCTTTTTTAAAACTTTCAGTTTGATAAGGCTTTTCGTTTTGAGATAAAGCAAGGTTAACCCTCTAAGCTTTTGCGTGACAAGATATAAAAATACATACATACATACATACATACATACATACATACATACATACATACAGAGATTAATACATAGGTTAATTGACCACTCCCCATGGGGGCTTTCAGGGCCAACACCCACCCTTCCCACCCCAGGGGAGGACATCCACCACATAGTAGTCCCGTACGTGGGAAATTAACGTCTCCTACCCCTAACCCTGCAGGAGACGGGGCCTACGGTTTTTTCGTCCTTATCCAAGAAGACTAGAATATCTATCCATTTCTTGTTATAGAAAGGTAGCAAATTCTTCTCAGTTATTTTATGACCATGAGTATTGGTCTGGCCGGGGCTCGAACCCTCGAACTCCCGCGCAACACAATCCGGCGCACTAACCAATTGAGCTGTATTCTGCGCACGGAGCAAAATAGCGGCCAAGAATGCTGTTTCGCACTCTAAACAGTCCCTTTATGAGAATAAGTACTCGAATAGATGTTTATGTTTCAGAAGACGACTACAGGCTCGTTATGAGGGTCTGGATGGTGTTAACTGACAACTGATAAATGGCCAAAATTTTAACTCACAACTGACAAATCACTGAAAATCTAACTGACAACTAACATTTGTGGTGAGCTTTTACTGACAGCTGACAAAAGATCGGATCGCCATAAATATCCTAAAAACTGTATATAAAATATGGGTAGTTGATGCATTTTGTCCAATAAAAGTACGTTTTTCATTGCATATCAGTAGGAGTACGACAGAGTGTCATATTTTTACCGCATGGATCACCCACATCAAGGTCATGTGTCACATATCGGTTATATGATCTTTGATACCCAACTCGATTTTCGAATTCAACTCTGCGATTACTGTCAATGTTGGTATTTTAAAGGCTGTTGTAAGCTTTTATCAAATTGATTCGGAAACGGCATTTTAGCGTCTGGGAATGTGACACATGTCAAATTTTTTGAAGACAGTATTGTTGAAGCGGCAATTGCTGAGATGCGAACATACACAGACAAATATGACACGGACTCAGAAAACGACTTTTCTGATCGAGAGGATAAAGAGATTGCCTTAATAACGGTTTCTAGATCCAGGTGGCCAATTCGCGCCCGTTTTTCACTTGGATTTCTAAGGTACTCTTACATTAGATATATCTAATAACCTAACTGAAAAGTAGACAGAAATGCCAATTGCAATCGAAGTATTGTAAAACAAAACATTAAAACAATATATGTTGGAAGGAAGATTGTCTTTCTGACGATCTTCTTTCCAGTAATAGGGTCGAAAAGTAATAAATAACTTGCCAAGGTAATTATTAACAGTCATTCAACTGACAACTGACAAATGGCCTAAAACCTAACTGAGAACTGATAATTGGCCGAAATTTTAACTGACAACTGAAATTTGTACCCCTTATCCAGACCCTCCGTTAACACGATGAAATGTCTTTGTTAGCTTGCAGCCGCCATATTTGTGCCCCTCAGAGGACCACATACGAGGCGTTTCCATACAAAGCCCAATCAGTTTGAGTAATGCATTTCTTCGAATATCTTCCACACGAAACATCGCGCAGACCTGAATCTTTGCGAGGCTGTTTGACTTTTCATCTTCTTTTTTTATTTTGATTCTTGACTTTATGTACAACTTGCTGAATGGTTTTCATCGTGGTGCGACAGTGAAAACCGGCAATTTGTTAGCTAGAGTTGAGTTACGGCGGAACTCAACTCTAGCCGTAACCTGCTTAGTGCCTGTTTCCCTCCGGTTTACACCCTCATTCCCTTTCCTGTCCCTCCCTCCTGTCCCCCTCTCTCCATGTGTGTGTGTGTGTGTGTGTGTGTGTGTGTGTGTGTGTGTGTGTGAAAGAGGGGGTGTAGGAATGGGGTAAGGCAGTGTGTTGAAATAGAGGGAAGTGAGGAACACACACACACACAAACACACACACACAAACACACACACACACAAACACACACACACACACAAACACACACACACACAAACACACACACACAAACACACACACACACACGCACGTACGCACACACACACACACACACACACACCTCCAGCCCCTTCTAATAGAAAAACAACTTTGGTTCTACCGATTGAAGGCATTAGCGCTACCCCTTTGGCTAATTTGAAAACATGACCTTCTCGACAGGAAAAGAATCGCCATGTGCCCCTACCCCTGATTAGAATGAAGGCTAGTTTGCAGAAAGACCGGAACTGAACAATCTTTCACGCTAAATAAATGAAGAAACGAGGAAATACAATATTGAAAGTGATATCTTGAAGTGATTATAACTGCTGAGACTTTAATCCATTATGAGTCATTCACTTAACTACAATTAACCTATCTCATATTTACTTCCTTGTTTTATAGGGGGCTCAAGTTTCACTGGCTGGAAAATTGCTGTAGTGACGGTCTGTGTTCTGTTGGTAGTCATAGTAATTCTCTACATTGTCAAGAAAAAGTGTAGACCAAAATTGCGGTTAAAAAGGTTCTTCCGGAGATACATATCTAGTGAACAGTAGAGCTCTTAATTGTTACGAATCATTTCGATGCCATTTTCTGAATATTTTAGGAAAGTGTGTAAATACATTCATTTTCCTGTCTATATTTATTAATTTGATCATTAGCTTTTTTCTTTTATTATCCCTTTTCACTAAGAAGGGTACAAATAATGTGCGAGTCGAGCACAGACTTTACAGCTAGCTAGTTGTCATTGGGCATTGCTCATTCAAGCTATTATTCTCTAAATTATAAAACTGTTCAATTAAGGATTAATTTGGATCCTTTGAACCTATTCAAATAAGTCGTTTATCGTACAGTTTAAAAAAAAAAGTTTAAGAATAGTAGCTATGCTGACATTTTGAGATGAACTACCAGCTATACAACCGAATGGAATTCAATTCGGTCTGTAATCAGACGAGCCGGATTACTGATTAATCAAAATTCGACAAAAGAAAACAAAACAGCGGTAATATGTACCATTCAACCTAGAATTTCTGTTATCATCATCTTTTTCATCATCTTTAATAGTAACATCCTCGTGAGGTTTTTCAGAAACTATATACAAAATTTTTACAATTTATAAAACATAAATAACGATAAAACTTATGGTCAGAATTGAGATAGTATTCCACCAAGTTCTAGAGCTTATAAAGGAAATGTCTGCCTCAATAGTGTGTCTTGTAGAGCGCGCTTGAAAGATGCCAATGAGGCGTTTTGCCTAAGTTCTTTATGCAAGTTATTCCATATGTTGGCGCCTCTATAGGAAAAAGTGTGCTGGCCAGTAGCCGTTTTGTATAGCGGAATCTTCAAAGAGTTCCGCGTACGAGTGTTACGAGTATGTATATTTGATCGCTTGGTAAACTTACTCGTTAAGTATTGAGGCGCAAGACCGTTCTGACATTTAAAGGTCGGAACGGAGTCTCTATAAAATAATTGTTCTTTACCAGGAAGCCAAGCTCACGAAGCAAAGGTGTTACATGGTCGAACTTCCTAGAGTTTGTTACGATCTTACTGGAAAAATTTTGAATAGATTGTAATCTGTTTATATTCTGGAGTGTGGTATGTGACCATACAGATGAGCAATAAAGCATCTTACTAAAAACTAGCGACGTTATTAACAACTCCAGTGTTTTTTTTGTCGAAGCTCCTTTTGACTCTATTAACCTGACAAAGCCTTGCGAAACAAGATGACACTACACGTGAAATGTGGTGATCGTAGGTCAGATGGGGGTCAAGAAAGACTCCTAAGTCCTTGGCAGAGTCTACTGGCCTCAGTGTTTTACCCAAGAATACCCTACTAGGATCTTCCGGTAACCTACTTAAAATCTGTCTAGTGCCAAGGTAAAGGACGGTTTGGTTTTATCGGAGTTGATAAGTCGATAGTTCTCACAACACCATTGGGCTACACTGTAAAGATCTTGTTCGAGCTTTTCAATGGTAGCATCAAGCTCACCGAGCGGAAATGACATGAATATTTTTGAGTCATCTACATACGATTCCAAATTGCAGAAAGTCGGTGCCGTGGGTAAATCATTGAGATAAATGCAGAACAACAATAGTGATAGGATTGCGTCTTGAGGGACTCCGTGAGTTATAGGTAGAGTGTCGGAGTAGGCGGAGCCGATTCTCACGTATTGCCTGCGACCAGTTAAATAGCTCTTGAACCATTTGACAGTAGAGTGTGTGGCTCCAATGGTGAAAGTTTGTGGAGCAGTCTAGCATGGTCTATACTGTCAAAGGCGTTGGATAGATCTAATAGTACTGTTATCAGCTTTTTATAGTATAGTGCTGTTATAGTATAGTGCTGTTATCAGCTTTTTATCCATAGCTTCGAGTATGTTATCCGTAAGCAGGATGTATAAGATCTCTGTAGAATGAGCATTTTTATTGCCGCTTTGGTGTGTGGTGAGGCGATTGTTCTTTGTGAGAACAAATAACAATCTTTGTAAACTTTGCGCTGAACTGATTCAAGACAATCACTTCAAGGACCTTTGAAACTACAGCTAGCATAGATATAGGTCTACTTGTTAGCAGCTTTCTCATGGTCACCGTCTTTAAGAATTGGGATCACCTCAGCCTCTTTCCAGTTGAAAGGAAATGTACTAGTAAGTATGGAACAATTGATGATGTCAGTGAAAGGGCCCAATGTGACAGGGAGACAGTCTTTTAATACACGAGCGCTGATCTTGTCCGGTCCCGGCGATTTATTCATTGGGAGAGATGTTATAATTTGGCGAACCTCTTCAAGTGATACTGTCCTTAAATTGAATGATTCCATATCTATGGAAGTATCTATGTCAGTTTCGGATGAAGAATCTCGGACTGTGATGTCATGTTCTTCCCTCAGGCGCTGTACTGCGTCAGCGGCATTTAAGCCGACTTTATCAAAAAACTGATTGAATTCGTTGGCTAAAACTGTCAAATCCTTTGTAAAGGCAGGTCTCTCCCTATCTTTAGAGGGGATGACACGATTGATAATTTTCCAAAGTGAGCCAGAGTTGTTTTTATTGGCTGTGACCTCTTCAAAGGTGTAATCTCTTTCAGCTTCTTGTAGCGTTTCCTTGACCAAGTCACAGGAATGTTTGAAATTTATCCACTCGGTGTCATGGCGAGACTGACTGTATTGCTTCAGGAGGCAATCGACGTAATTACCCGCGTTATCCTGCCTTTGGTTATTTTGTACTTTATAAAAACTTGTATGACAAGTCAGCTTCGCTTGCGTATTGAATGCGTCGAAAGAAAAATTAAATTGAAGGGAGCCCGAGATAAAGTTTACGGAAGGGAAATAAAACAAGTCAGTGTCAAGAATAGTAGAATGGAAGAGAAAAAGGAAAGTGGAATTTATTTCATTTCCTTTATTTTACTATTTAAATACATTTTTAAAAATCAGTTTGCTCTTAACTTCGGCCTTATTGCAAGGAAATGAAATGGGTCTGTTTACGGAGGTTTAAGATTTAAAAATATTGCTGATCGAAGTAACTGCGTGTAAGCCACTGAAAAAATCTCTCATTGTATCGGCTGTTTGTTTGTTTGTCTGTTTGTTTGTTTGTATTTTTCCAGTCTTTCAACAAACTTCGTTACTCTTCTGAGTGGTCCGCTAAGTTAGTCACGCAACTAAATCTATGCTATTTTCTTTGAGAACCGGCTCAACCCTTATCTGGTTTCTTCAATTACCTATCGTCCATTGACTACGTCAGTTTTGTCGATTCATTTCGCGTTCGCGGTAATAAGCCATCGAAAAAAGGTCGTCCTGCACGACGAAAAGCTGCGGTATTATCTGACTGACTAGATCAATTTAAAAGTATGGAATCAGTTAAAGACAGCTTTGAGATTTAGTAAGAAAGCGAGCAACGAGTCGTCTACAATGCGTTTGGTGGAGGGTCGAGTCCCTCTTATACCTCTCGTTTTTGTACACCTTTGTGTCCAATAATCCAATTTCTGAGTGATATTCCAGCCGTGTACAGAATCAAGAGATTATTACCTCTTGACAAAATGTAACTGCTTGCGAGTCTTACAGATTATTACATTCTGTCTTTGGTTTGTTCAACAGACAGGAAACATCGTCAATATTACTCTTCCTACATAGCGATTTAGTTGTGCTCTGGGTGATAATACCCTATTTATATTTTTTACCATGAAAATATTATCAAAAGCTACTGCTGTTGTGGTATTCTTTGCCGTATCCGTTCGGTGAGTAAGAGAAAGTTAACGATAACTGTTATATCCGGGTATCCCTGGATATTGCAGGCTTAGCTGCCAAGCCTAAGGACGTTTAGATACGTTGGATCTGTTTACTTTCGGTTTAAACTCTTCTTGTATATTTGAGTCTGTTCCAGTTACAATAAACACTTTGCGACACCACAATAACAATGGCGGTTAAACATGGCACTTAAAGCTTATATATTTTTTTTCTATTAATAATTACCATGAATATCGTACCTTTAAATAACAAAAAAATTATCTTTATGAGGTTTCCCCGGCAGATGAGTCGCTTTCCTCAAGGGAACAATTCCGAGAATTTGCCACCCCTTTTTGGTATTCGTATTTCTCGGAACTTGGTTGAAAACGATATGTTTAAATATTGCATTTTCGGTTTGTTACGATTCTTGCCATTACACGAAGTCAAGGAGCAACGAGAATGAGGGTTATAGGATTTTACCTCCCATTCTTCGTATCAGTAGTGCCAACTCTCGCAACAGGTAAGTTCAGTGATCCAGAAAACCGCAATTGATTAGGAAACTTCGAACGCATTTAAGGGTAACAATAAGGAATCAAATCGTAGCAAAACGCGGAAGCGACGGCAAGACTTATAGACTTGATTTAGCTGGGGTGAGACGTGAATTATAACAGCAAAATTTCCTATGCTCCTTATTGTCAAGTTCAATAGTGATTACAGACGCAATTGGGACACAGACAATCTTCAAATAATCAATGGCATTACCATTACCGTTTGTTTAGGCTCATTGAAAGGATGTTGCTGTGAACGCACTTTACTCGTCGGTACTGAGACATATTCGCCGACTGATGCTCTGAGTTTACTCACTCAAAGCAGAATTCACGGTTCAAATTGCTCGATTTCATTTGTATCTGCTATAACCTCTTAAAAATGGCCATGCTTTTCTTCAATTAATAATAGTTGTAATGGAGTTTTTATCTTTCGCTTTGGGTTATGGTCGATGTACTTCCGTGAGGAGATCTTCTAGTAAATAAAAATAGAAAGAAAACGAGAAAAGAAAAATCATCGACGTATTGTTTTGTTGGTTACTCCTCGAGCAGGCTTGAAGTAATATATCAAAAAACTCGTGCTTCGAGTGCATCAGGGGTTCTAAACGCCGCTAGATAGAAACACAAGGCCGCAGGCCGAGTGCTTCTGTTGTTATGAGGTGTTTGACTGCGACCCCTTATGAAACACTAAGCACGAGTTTTTGAGATGACTTCTCAAATGGAACAATAAAAAAAATATGCAGTGATTCATTTTTATGGCTACTGCCTCCTATGGAGGCGAAGCTATAATGTTTTCCTTTTGAGTGAGTGTAAAGATAGTATGCGAACGACCTCTTCACCCACAACGAAGTCTACTGCGTTTTACGCAATACTCCTCGCCCTCTGCTTTTGTCTGTTTTGGAACATATTAAGTCGTTCAACGCTTGCTGACGGTTCCTTCGGATCGCTTCGAATGTTACTTGGAATTAGCACGTGATCATACGGTTTCCCGATGCTATTTGTTTCTTTCGGACTACTTTAGAAAATGAAAAACACCTCAAAATTACTTAACTATGGCGTTACTGAAATGTCTCAAAAGGTGTCTTTGACGCGTCGTGGAAACTTACGGAAAATATTCCTCTTTCAAGCGATAGTATTTTACCGTTCAAATCAGCGAATTGTGCCAGTAGATCCAAAGATATAATTTTTTCACTTTTCGCGGTGACACCACAAAAGATGATAAACATATCAAAATAATTTCACAGTGGCGTCTCCAGCACGAAACTGAAAAAAAGACCTTTCCTCTCAGAAATATCTAAATAAGTTTGATCTGCACATCGTGGAAACCTTGAAGAAATATTTTTGATTTATTCGAGAAGAGAAAATTTAACCATTTCAATCAGCGACAAATGCGCAGAAGAGCCGCTAAATTTGGGAAGCAAGCAAAGTCCGCAATACGATACCCCGAGTTTACCTTAAACGCTGGAACGGAGGAACGGCGGAAAGGCGGAATAACCCTCAACGCGGAATGCTTTGTTGTACGAGTCTCACAAAACTGGAGTCGCAATAAAATAGGAACATAATTTATATTAACAGGAAAAATCAAAGTTAAAATTGAAAGCCTAATTTAATCATTATAGTGAAACCTAGAGAATAGACCGATGGGGAACAATGTGGTTCTTGAGCTAGCCCTTGTAAGTAATCATTATTATTGCAGTTGTTACCATTATTATTATTATTATTATTATTATTATTAGTTTTAGTATTATTATTGTTATTATTAATATTATTTTTTTGATTTGATTATTAGTTACCTTTAAATTATCGGCGGTTGTGTCAACTAGTCACTACATTCTTGCTTCATCTTTCCTGTAACGACCGCCAAGCGGTCTATTGTAGCTTGGGGTTAACAGCGCATGCTTCCGTTTAGACAAAGAAACAATTAGCTCGTTTGTTTGATTTTCCGCTCTTAAAGCACGTACTCTTTTAACCTCAAGAAGTAGTTTCCGCGCGTTCATATCGAACACAAGAAAAATAAGATAAAATATCCAAGAAAACAAGCAACAAGAGGCAAGTGCAGGACCGATATGTTAGTTAAGAAACTTCTTGTTTAGTTTTTAGTTTTCAATCGAGTTTAACTATCTAGTCCTTGTTTTTATTTATTGTAGATAATTGTTCGTCTTAGCCAAAGTTCACAAAGCGATATTTCGAAACAAGAGTAGAGTATCCTTAAGTTAGCATTACCTTTTTTCCCTTTATGTACAGTTAGTCGTTAACGTAGCTTTCTGCTGCAAGAGCCTCGCTACTAGGCCATCGTTTCTCGTTTAGGTGTTTCATAAAGGATATTCTAATGAGTTTCAGCGTTAAAGCTACTCGCACGGAAAACTGCCACGTGTTTTCTCTGAACTGTTGCCTACCTTTTAGTTTCTAGCTTATATTTTATGTTAATCGAATTTCAGTTTACGGCTTTCAACGGTTAAACAACCTTGATGTCAAGGGAATAAAGAAGTTTATTCTACATCTGAGAGCTTAATCGTGAGCCCGTAAGGTAGTCCTTCAATTTATCGAAATCAAGACAGGCTACGACACCTCTTGAACCACTTGAGAGTCGCCCGACGTCACATTTCACTTGCGGAGCAAGCCAGACTGGGATGGGGCAGCAGTAGCCATATGCAGTCGGTTATTTCTCACCTTCGATTCGCGGGCGTCCTTCGAGAAAAAAATTCGTACGTGCGCTAGTTTCACGAAGAACCTAACAAACTATGCATTAGAAGAAAGCTTGATACATGCAGTTTACGTTAAAAATATAATTTGGGCAATTTTTTTCATTTAGGGAGTGTCAGGAACAGGTAAGGCGTGAAACGACCGAGGGTCCTTCCGGCTATAGAATCTATCGGGCATCGAATATCGCAGAACGAGCAAAATGGCTGCGCAGTCTTGTTCGCAAGGCATCAATCAACAACAGTGTGTTAAGCTTTTCCGATATTCTGATTCGTTGTCTAGATATCTGCATTTAAAGTTGGAGTAGCGTTAAATATGCGAAACGTGTTGCGTGGATGGACACCTTGTGAAAAATATTTAAAATATCAAAATTCCTGACATACTTTCGTTCGTCATTGTTCCTAAAATATTTGGGCGAGATTTCACGAAAATCGGTCAAATCTGCGGGTGTTACTAAAACTGGTTACGGGGAACGGACAATAAAGAACGTGGAACAGGGAACGGGGAACGGGGAACAGGAACGGAGAATGGAGAACGAGGAACGAGGAACGGAGAACGGGGAACGGGGAACGGAGAACGAGGAACGAGGAACGGGGAACGGAGAACTAGGAACTGGGAACGGGGAACGGAGAACGAGGAACGGGGAACGGGGAACGGGGAGCGGGGAGCGGAGAACGGGTGTACAGCGGTAACCTAACTAAGAATTCAAAATGGCGGAGTAAACGATTTTTACAAACACTGGTTTTATCGCTAGGTCGCCGCTTGCAGCGAAATTAGACGACTCGCTTTTATTTCACTACTGCCCAGGCGAAGCCACGAAGCCTAGTATTCCGGGGCGAGAATTCGAAGTCGACGTTTCTGCAATGGCTGCCACCATTTTCTCTGACGTCTCTGTTTGTTTTTCCTTCCTGAAATCTGCATCTTTTGGCAGAGTTTGGGTATGTTGCTTGTTTGCATTGCCCAACAGCATTTTTTGCAAATAAGTAGCAAGGAGGTAACATCTTAGATTAACAGAAATGAGCTAGGAAACGTAGTAACCAGCCTAGTTATTAAAATTACTACATGCAGATATCTGCTTACCTTACCGCAAAATAACATCAGGAACATATCTTTGTGTTGCTACTAATGACTAATTGCTGTTATTATTGTAGGGGAAAGGGTTTTTTCATGATCCGTGAAGGGCCCTTTCGCTGTTTTTTTCTCTCGTTAAACGTGATTTGGTTATATCGCCATGAGCGCTGAATCACCTTCTCTTCATGGAAATTGCGAAATGACTGGCTTTTTTAACGAAACGTGACCTGACAAGTCACGTAATTGACGAGTAGTAATTCTTAGGTGAACCAGGCTCTTGACAGTGAAAATAATTAACCAAGACTATACCTCGCTTAATTGGATGGTATTCTTCGCTTTACTGCTGGTGAGCTCGCATCCAGGTTTGGCTGTCATCTGGAGTATTCTCATCTCCCGATACAACTTCGGCGTAAGTTCTTTTGGCTGACATAATTGACCAAATAAAGCGAAAACAGGAAAAGTTAACAGCGAGTGCTTGAGAAAATCCGATCTTTGAACCACACAAACCCGGACACACAAAGCACTACCGTGAAGTAATGCAATACTTCTAGACGAACAATGAAACGTATGTTTCTTGAGTCTTTGACAGATAACAAATGAATCATTTAAAAATCGAAACTATCAGAACCTCTTTATTTATTAATTTACTTATTTCAATAATTTTTCATATCTAGGTTATTTTATGATTTAGAAAACGACCTGGCTGGTTAAATGGACGAAGAAAAATTTTAAAGATTGTAATTGGTTCTTCGTTTAATTTCATGTCACCGATGCCAGTTGTCGTGATCGATTTAACATAGGCTTGCGAAATTCGGTTCTCGATTGTACCGCACACTGGATAACAGAGGTTTTTATATTTTCGTACCTTGGAAAAACATGGTGCCAACATCTCCAGACTTGCAACTAACGTTATATACGTTGCAACGTTGCTATCTATATATCGGCTTATCTTGCAACAGTTCGCTGTTTCACTTTATTTTTTTTTTCCATAAGCATTGGGTTCTTTGTTTGAATATCATTGATCACTAAACACAAGCTGTACTTCCCCTAACCGGCAGAGGGATATACTGTTAATTTTAATTTTGAAACCTCATTTATTTTTAATCGGCACCGCGAGTACAATTTAATTCTAATTCAAAAACACGGCTAATAGCCGTGTTTCTGATCCTGGTTTTATATCGAAGCTTATTTCATGTTCTGAAAACGTTGCTCTTTCAAGTTCAACACTTCTCTCTTTTCAGTGTAAAATTATTTTTTGTGTGTTGATCAAGCGTTTGACCTGAACAAAACTTCTCAAACTCTTTGGAACGACCCTCATTTAAGAGATTACATCATCCTACAAATAATGGCTCTATCGTTGGTTTCACTTTTCTTTTTGGGTGAAATGAATGAATTCTTTTGAATGAATTTTAACTAGATCAGTGAAATATTAGGCTCACTAAACCGAGCTGATAAAATGATAAGGGTTGTAATTGTATAATATTATAATTAATATTTTAAATCATTATTGATTTTATTAAGTATTAACCAGACCCACGACTTTTACCCACTCCCACACCCACGACCCACGGCTTGTACCCACGACCCACGAACCACGACCATTGGTCAAACCCCTCCTAAAGGTTTTCAAACAACTAGCGCCACATCAGGAGATTAACTCGCCTCCTGAAACCGCGAACCAATGGGAATACAGGACCCCCTGGCTTCAATGACTATGGATCAATATTTCCCGCGAAGAGTATCGCATAGCAGTAACGTATATTTATCTCGCCCTGTTGAACGTTGAGTGATGGGAAAAGTTGGCAAAGAAAAACCCGCGGCAAAAAGGGTAAAGCTGGAGAAATTGTTGAAAATCAATACAGGAAATCGACAGAAGGGTTAAGGAAGGTTGTTAGTAAAACGCGTAACGGCGTAACGAGAAACCGTCACGGATTTTTTTTTTTTTTTTTTGATGTTATTTTTATTTTTGTAATTTTTTTCTCTTGCCTTTCTGTAATAAGCTATTCCGGTCAGTCTGTATTGAGGCGTTGAGTGACATGAACTCTGCGTTTGATAAATTTTCGAATAACAGGCATTAAGATACGCATTTCAAAAACATTCAAAGGAAAATCTTACCCCAGAAGTGAGTCTGCTGTCCTTGACATCTGCGTCTACACAAGGGAAGCATTGAATCTACATCTTAGCATAAAACCTAAGCTATATCCGTAAATTAAATTTGACAGCCACATGGAATCAGCAGATAAGCTTAGTATCCACCTTAAATATACTTTTTTATCGCCATCGCTACAATCAAAGCGATTTTAAAGGCTCTTCTATAGTGATCACTATTAATAAGCGTTAGAGGTGAGCTACATTTTTAATAGAAACTGTTACGTACTATCAAATTAAGTATTCAACTTTCACTTACCAGAAAGCTTTCTCTCCCTAAAGAGAATGACTCATGCGGAAAATCGTAAACGCAAGTTGTTAGAATTGAAAGGTAGCCCGCCGGACGTAAAAACTACTCAATTACTGAAACCTGCAACTACACTAATTGTAACTGAAAATTGTGACTGAAAAAATCGTGAAGCGAGAAAGGAAACTAACTTACTGAAAATGTAAGTCCAAAACTTACCATCATCTTTCTCCTCCATGACCGACCTCATGGAAGCTAAGGATGGGCCGATACCGATACCAAATATTCGATAGCAGCGATACCGAGGTCGGATCGAGGCGTGAATAGCGATACTAGCGAAGAGTATCGATTTTTCGATACTGCACGTGACCTACCTAAGCTTTAATCTCCCACGACTAACCGCTGACAAGTAGTCGAAAAGACTCCGGGCTCGAGATCGTGCATGTGCGCTGCTGCTGTGTGCAATGTAGGATTGCCGCAGTGTACCGATCAAAGTGGCGGTTTCTTCCATTCCCTAGTACAACATTTCATTGTGAAATAGGACACGATTTTGTTAACTGTAAACATAAAGTCACTCTACTTGCTCTATACAAAGGCAAAAAAATCATGATTCACAACAATCCAGGCATTACAAGGCGATATCTGGAGTAACAAAAATGAGATGCAAACTAATATGCCTGTTTACCAAAGAAAAACCTCGAGAGTAAAGCGCTGAGGAAGGTTGAATAGTTCTAAAATTAAGTATGGCACTTCTGCATGGTCCTGTATGGCAGGGAGTCTCTAATGTGTAGAGTATTGAGGCGCAACATCCATAATAAGTTGGGCATTCGTGTTTGTTTACTATTAGTGTCTGGTGCGGCGACAGGTAACCTTTCATTGCAGGCCTTATTATCATGAATGCAAGTGAAAGTTGCCTATTGCTTGGTATAGTAAGTAGAAAGATTGTACCATTGCAGCGAGCTCTTCTTCATTTCCTCGGGAAAATTAAAATGAGTCCCAATAAATTGAAATTTTTGACTTGTTCGACTGTCTTGTTGATGCTATTGTAGAGAACTGAACAGAAAACAGAGCGAGACTGTGCCTTCATTTAGCCAATCAGATCACGTGACTTAACATTTCAATGACGTCACAGTATCGGTATCGATATCGATATCGAAGAAAAAGGCAAATATCGTACTCGGTATCGTATCGATTCGAAAAAACCGTATCGGCCCATCCTAATGGAAGCGTGAGAAAGTGCGCCCGCACTATCTAGTTTCTCCGGAAATGCAGTAACTTTGGCCAAAGGGCGGGAAAACCCCGCTAATCGTGAATAACAATGTTCAC
Organism: Stylophora pistillata; assembly: GCF_964205215.1. Lineage (NCBI taxonomy): Eukaryota > Metazoa > Cnidaria > Anthozoa > Scleractinia > Pocilloporidae > Stylophora > Stylophora pistillata. The sequence goes on from NC_142525.1 coordinate 9,443,126, forward strand.
ATAAAAAAAAAAAAATTATAATAAAATGTTAAAAATAATAAAATTACAAAAAAAAATTACAAAAAAAGAATAAAATAACCTCAAAAAAAATCCCGTTACGGGGTTTCTCGTTACGCCGTTACTCGTTGCGCCCTTACGCGTTTTACTAACAACCCTTAAGGAATACCTTATCTCTAAAATGAGTTCTCTGGGGTCGGCTTATTCATGATTTCACCGCGATTGGAGGAGATTGCCTATGTTTTTGTATCAAGGTCGGTACTTGCTTATTGAAAGGAAACCTCGTTTTTAGCCCTATGTACGACAAATTTAGGGCCCGTCCACACTAACTCGAATTCGAAAGTATGCGGATTCGTTTTACCGAAAATGCATCGATTGATCCGGGTCCACACTACCTTTTTCACTGCGTTTCCGACCTTCCACACTAACACGCAGCGAATCTGCTGTGAGGCATGCTAGTTCTTTTGCGCATGCTCTGAAAGACGTCCCTGCGTTGTTATCGGTTTTCCCGCCGGTACGAAATAATCACTCTTTGCAGATTCAAAATCTTCTAGTCCTGGCCTGCCGTGTGTTCAAGCCAATTCGCCGATATGAGGTCCTAAAAAATGCTATTTCCCTCATAAGATTCGTTGTTCTTCTATGTGAGAATAATAATATATTAAATAGAGCGACATTTAATTCCACACAAGCGAGTAACAGTAGAAGCAAGTTTTGGTCCGCCATGTTTGTTTTGATGTTTGGTTTTCGCGCGAGAACACGTGGTACAGCTGACGTCATCGTTTCCATTTTTATCCGGATCCGACCGTACACACTAGCACGAAAGATATACGGATTCCTTTTTATCCACTTTCAACAGCGTTTCCAAACTTATACGGAATCAGTGGATCCGATCCGCGTGTTAGTGTGTACGGAAGGCCTGAACGTATCAAGAAGTATACGGATTCCAACGAATCCGTGTTGGTGTGGACGGGCCCTTGGATTTGATAGCGACTTCTTTGTGGGCAATTTGGATGCCAGCGTGGAGAGAAATGCCAGGACTCCTCTCTACTTTTGTCTTTCTTTTATCCGTGAGAAAAGACTTTCCTTTAGCAGGGAGCTTCGTAATTCCACGTGTGAATTTTGTCACGTGCGCGATGGAGACAAAATATGCAAATAACGTCAATTTGCCGCGATTATTCCCAGGGGGTTCGTCCGTTTTCGAGATTATGAAACCCTCCTGATAGTAACTTTTATTCAAAAACACATTTTCCCAAATAAGTCGCACGCTTTTTGAGATTTTTAATTTTCTGTGAACGTTAGGTAAAATGTCTAACTTCGATCTAGTCCAACAAACAACAACAACAACAACAAACAACAAACAACAACAACAAAACTTTATTCTTATTCTGATTACAGACTTACGTAATTGAAAATTCCTGTTACAAAAATACATGATTAAAATGGTTTGCCCCGCAAATAGCTAAGAAGCTAGTCGCGGAGGGGGCAAAACAAGAACGTGATTAGAATAACAAGTTATGGAAAAAAAATAATAAATAAGGCAAACCTATGTCAATATAGAAAAACCTTGCAGATTGTAACTAGAGATAAATAAAACACAGGAGTTGGGAGATCAAATTAACACAGCACTCACGGACAAACAATGTATGAAGACAAGGAGTTGTAAAAGGAAAACGAACGTAAAATGGGACCCTCAGCACGCTTTTCTATGATCCTACTATTTTAATAATCATGGGGATTTCAATATACTCATCCTCCTTTACTAATATATCAAGTAACAATTTGCGGAGATCTTTTTTGAAAGCTCTCTTTGGGAGATTGGTTATGTAGCTTGGTATCCCATTCCACAGTTTAACTCCGAGCCGAGAAAAAGGATTTTTTTGTATTTGAAGTCTAGAATATTTAACATAAACCTTGCCAGACGTAGAAGATCGTGTATTGTATGAGTGGATATTAGACGCTTTCTGAAATAAATCTGACATGTTTGCTAGGGCTTTACCATTATTGATACCGTGCATTAAGGTTGATACGGACTCATAGTAAAGAAAAGTTATTGGAAGCACGTTAGCTTCGAAAAACAGAGGAATTGCATGGTCATGCCATTCGGCAAAGTATAATAAACGAAGCACTCTCTTCTGAAGAATTAGTATTTTGTTAAGATAAGTCTTGCATGCCTAACCCCAGGCAGCAAGATCATAAGTTAAATAAGGATAAATTAATGACTTATAGATGTTCAGTAGTGCAAGTCGAGGTACAAAAGAAAAAAACATTTTCTCGGCCTCTAGGGTGGGAACTAGTCTTAATTGCCTATGTATTTCCGTTGTCCTACCCAAATTAAAAAAAAAAAATATGCAGGGATGTAATTTTGCCATCTTCCGCGATATTCTGATATTGTCTAAACATCAAGCCTTTCGTCATCAGGAGCCCGTCATGTGCACCTGTCGACACTTAATGGCTTGGATGTGACTAAGTGTCGAAAGGCTTGATACTTTGATATAACATGATAATATCACAATATTATGATAATATCAAAATATCGATAGTGGTATCATAATATCAAATGATGGCTCAGATGTGACTAAGTGTCAAAAGGCTTGATATTTTTATAATCATGATAACATCAACGTCTCAAAATCTCAAAATCTCACAGTTCATTTCATATTTTGATATTCTACGTTCCCGCACCTTAGTGACGTTAACATGCATGCAAGATTAATTGTTTTGGTGTAGTTGGGGTGTGACCATGAGTGAAGACGGAGCGGCACGATTTAGGGAGCCAAAAACGGTATATGAAGAACGCACTATAGTGGAAAAGTCATTCCCTCGATTAACAAATGTAAGGAAAAGTGGGCGGTAACCATTTTTTTGGCGAATGGCAAATTTCTCAGTCGGTAAACAGGTTTCTATTAGCATTGAAGAAATAGATGCAGTAACCTTGAATTACTCGCTCAGCAAGTTTGAAGGTGGCCAAGAAGCGAAATCCAGCAAAGACCGTTCCCAAAATGTTTAGGTCATTTTTGGAATTGTTGTCAACGATGTATAAATTATTGAAAATTCCCATTAAAATGCAAGTGTTTGATCTGAAATCAAAACCATGTTTCATCTCAGATCAAGACCCTTAAGATTTTCTTCTGGGTGTTCTTTGGGTGTCAAGGTCATGCATGTGACCCATTATATGCCTCATTTATTGGCTGTTTCGCTCATGAATTATTAATAAATTTGAGATCCATAAATCTATTAGTCAGATTAATCTAGTTCTAAAAAATGTCTTAGGCTGGAGAGGAAATGACCTAGACAAACTTGATTGGAGGGGAAGAAAGATTATAAAGTTATATTGAATTATAAAATTATACTGAAACAACGTTGAATATAGTAACCTCTATTTTTAAATTCTGACAAGTTGCCAGCACTATCACACCGAGACAATCCAGTGCCATAGTGACAGAGGGATCAAGTTTTCTCTTCGAATGGGATTTCTCTCTTCAGAATGAGGACAAAAAGAACCTGGAAGAGTTCATTTTTGGCCTTTGGGAGAATGGATATACCACCCATTATCTTATGACGGTAACCAAGCAGGGACAAGTGATCCATAATCCTTACCTAAGCAAGACACACCCTAGTTACGTCGGACGAGTAACTTGGGCAGGAGACATATTGCAGTCGTACTTGGCCTACAGGTTGGTAAACCTGACACTCTCCGATAGCAACTCATATGGATGTCAAGTTTACGTGGGAGGTTTCCGACGAACAATTCATTCTAAGATCACCTTAAATGTCCAGGTAAGATTCTGAAGAAAGCATTTAACACATAACTGTATATCTGTTAACCTCAGAAGGTGCAACCGTAATCATTGCCAGAAATTTGGGACAATATGGCGGAGGCGGTTCTCGTGTTACAAGCAAAATGGCACCGAAACAGTATAAGAAAATGTATGGGAAAAGATTGTTTTTTCAAAATAGCTGTCTAAGAAAGGGATATTCTTTCGCTGCGTGGTTGGAAATGCAGTCTGCATCAGTTAAAGCGTCCATCGCTAGGAATAAGAAATACTCAAATTCAAGCCAACCTTTTCCCAAGTTATACGAGTAAACTCATAATTCTGACTCCAATTTCCCATACAAACTCTTACAATCTGCTTCGATTAGGTGTTGCAATTCTTTTGTCGTGGGAACAACCTTGTGAAAATTTCGCAACTGCGTAGTTCGATATGCATTCTGCAGAAGTTTGCTTAACTAAATCGCTCGTAAACGGTCGAATATGTAGGCCTACAAATTTTCCTTGAGCCGGGAGACTCTTCGTATTTTCACAGAGCTTAAAGGCTCAATACGTCATTATTTAATACGCCAATTTTAGGAAGGAAGAACACGAAAGATACAAGTCCCTGTGACTGCACAATTTTGCCGCCATTTTCCTTGTTTTGACATCTATGGCTTCCTGGGATAATAAGGTACCGTGCCTTTCTCTGGCGGGGTTTCACGAAAATAGAAAGTTACGTGTTCACTTCACTTCCACCACCGCCATATTGAATTGTCTGTAATACGATATACCGCAGACATTTCGTAAAGGGCTCGAAATGTCCACGATTTCTGATGATGTTTATGTACGACCATTCACTTAACTTAATAATGACGGCTGATTTTGATGCGGAAAGTTGGGATCAGGCCAAAAAGCTATCTTGGAATACTTAATTCAAGGCAATAATCTTGGAGGCAATTCTTTTGCAGTTCACTCTTTTCCACCTGCTTTTGAATTTCTTCATGAAGCTTACATTAGTATTAAACGTTATTTGAGACGGATACCCAATCTCTGATCATTGTGTGTCTTCTCGATACACTTATGATGCTTCACTGACTGCGTAAGGTGACATCACTACTGAAGTGTTGATATTAAACTTGCAGCCACCAGATTGGTTGAGGTCTCCGACTGAGAACGTATCTAACGCAATTGAAATGTTAACGGTGGAACAAGTAAACAATCTCAGTAAAAACCCACCAGAAGCTAGGTTTTAATTATTCTTTCTTTCTTTCACAGACGATAAATGCTTCAAAGACACCTAAACTGAGTGTCTCTCCCACAGGGGGCCATACTCCCATTGCTATGTCGAATAAATCTGTTCCATTATCAAAAGGAAGTAAGTTTTTGAAAAAACTGTGTTGCGCTTTTTTTTTTAGGGGAAGAGGAGAAAGGGGGTTTTACAAGATACTTTTGGTCTATGAACTAGGTTTGTGGTGTATCTCGGCTACCTGAAAGAGTTCCCAAGGCTTATACAACTCCGCTGATTGACCAAACTATGTTATCTATTGTTATTATCTTGGCTCTTACTGTTATTATGTTTTATTATTACCGATTTTTTTTCTATGCCTCTTCTTAGTTATAATTTTACTCAGTGTTGAAAAAATTACACTGATAAAACAAAGTGATCAGCCCTCTGAGTACTAAACGATTTTCTAAAAGCTAGGGATACATGGTTTAGCCAGAACACCAGGGGTATTTTCCAGGGAAAAGGGATGTCTCCGTTTCCTGCAATCCCCACGGTAACAACGAATGCTTTCAATCAACTCATTTTTCTTGTGTTTTCACGTTACCATTTTCCCACCTATAACATTGCTATAAACCACACACAACCTGAAATTCCTCTTTTCTCTATGATGAGGGATTAGCACTCCAAACGCCAGCCTAAAAAAACCCATCACGGTGGCCAACATACACTATCAAAAATTCTTTTGTATACCGAATTTGTGTGTCTTTCTTTCTGTTCACAGGACCTCCAGAGGTAGTAAGGCTTCCTTTTGACGACATGTCGATCAACGACACGAGATTTTCATGCACCTGGGAATACCCGAAGGACGAAAATGGAGACAACGTTACTATGTTTACTGTTTGGTATCGACCATTAGCTCAGAAAAAGTGGATTACAGTGAATGTGACTCAAAACAGATACTCAGTCAGACTTAACTGCTGCATGACGTACGAGATTATGGTAACAGCTTGGAATAGGAAGGGTCAGAGCTCTACTGATCCTAGAAATGCAGCTAGGGTCACAGTCATCAGAGGTACACTCTTGAATTTTGACGAACTTAAGTACTTTTGCTGAGATTGAGTCTCACTGTCATAGACAATGTCACGCGCAGTTGTCAATACCTTGCGTAAAAATATTATTTCACTGAAACGTTTTTTTTTTCCTTTTTTTTTTAGAAACGACTGTCCCAACTAGTGAGTGCTCAAAAGCTAATCATTAATTGGTAGCTCTTTCTCCTCTTTGTCCTCCGCTATGAGACTATTACAAACAATTTCTTTTTCGGTTTCGAAAAATGTTCTGTTTATATGTATTGTGAGATATGCAGTGGCCAATGGTTAGTGCACTGGGCTCCAGGTCGAGAGGTCTGGGTTCAGACCTGGCCGGGTCGATGTGTTGTGTTCTCGGGCAAAACACTTTACTCTCACAGTGCCTCTCTTTGGCGAGTTGTCAGGTAAGCCTAGGGATGGATTACCATTCCACCCAGCGGGGAATATAATAACACCACTACTTACTTCATGCTACTTGAAAATCGGAATAAGCTCCTTCTGGGTGGGTCATGGTCAGTAGGCTAGAGTAGAGACTTATTAGCCTTACACAGTTTACATGACATGATCTTTGTCTATCACTATGGCAATCGTTTAAAATTATTTTCCTCAAAGCCTTTAAAGGTACGAATATGTTTCAAATTAAATATACGAATATTCTCACAGTCGCTAAAAGACTCAATGTACAGGTTGGTTAATGTCCAAACTAAAAGTAGAGAACGAAAGCTGTTTAGATCAGATTCTGCGATAGGCTTCATGCTCTCTGTATTTCGCTTTGCAACCCATAATTGTCAATCACGATTACCCCATGGTTGGTTACGTTAACTTAGAGAGTATCATTTGGGTTAACTTTAGAAACTCTCTGCTGCGGTCAGTTTACATTTATTAATCAACTCACTTTATGAAACCAATTTTTTTGCGTTAACTGTTTGCCATGCAGGTGTCTCAGAAAATGCAACCGCGGGAAGTGTATCAACTTCAAATTCAAACATCTTGGTGTCACATGGTATGCTTTTTAGTAGCGTCTCTTAGTGTCTGACATTGTTAGCGTCCAATATGTTTCTCCCGCCTTGAGTTCCGAAAAAAGTTTATGCAGATACGCAATAGTATTAATTTCCAAAAAAATTAAGCTGGGTAAATTATTTCAATCTGAAGAAAAGAAAATGCAGTATAGACATTCATTGCTACCTTACCGAAAACCTTACTAAGCGCTGAGACTCGGAAAATTTTATTATTATCACAATTGGCAGTAATGTTGCGATTTAATTGGCCAAATTGCCGTTCTCGTTCAGAGTACAGACAACGCTGCTTACGTCGACGTGTCACGCAATGCCTTTATCAGCTCTCAAACCTGAATGAATTGTTTTATTTGACGTCGATATTTTGGTAAAAAATAATCGGTAGTGGTTTAGCGTGGTCTACATTCTTATCGACGACGACATTCCTTATCACAGTGGTCAACATTTGTTGCGAACTCGCTCGATTGCGCCTCGTGAGTCCACAGCATTTTGACCACAAAGAGTACAGACCACACTAAGCAACTCTGGCCGAAGATTTGTTTCCCGTACGAACCGCATCGCAAACAACCAATCTGTTCTTTCCCGCGCTTTTGGCACGATCGAGTTCGCGGTTGCAGAGAAAACTCCCATCACTTTTTGGTCATATTTAGAGTAACTCGATGTTGAAAGGAAGTCCCAATCCCCAATATATTCACCACAGAGATTTAAATCAAATAGTTGGCTTCACAGAGGATTGTATTCAAAAATTTGCATACAAAATTTTGAATAACTCTTAATTTCGTTTCTCATTGCAAGTATTTGTTTTTCCTGATTTTTGTATAGGGACAGTCGGCTCCGCAAAGTCAAAGTGGGAAATGGGGTTCGAATACTTACCTTACCTGTCACTTCTTGCGATTCCCACTGTTATTTGCATTTGCCGTGTGACTTCCAAGCTCCGAAAGAAAAGTCGAGTGAATAGTGAGTAAAAACATTCTTGTCTGAGCACAGGCGGTCCAAGCGTAATGTGGGTGATTTTGGGGTCTAAAGGTCATTACTTAACAAATAGAGAAGCCTTGACTGTGCTCTGTTCTGTAGTAAAGGACGCAGGAAGCGGCTAGAGCACGAAAGAAGTGTAGGGAGAAACACGGGACGTAGTCGAGGGTTTCTCTCCACTTCTTGAGTGCTCTAGCCGCTTCCTAAGTGCTTTACTACAGAACAGAGCACAGTCAAGGCTTCTCTATTTGTTTTATAAGAAAGAATCCGTTAAATTCACAACGCATTACTTGCAATTTTCAAACAAACTTTATTTTCAAAGCGAACTACAATGTCGTCAGCATGCTCTATACTCTGACAGAGCACGTTTACAATAAGCCAATCAGAATCCTTGTTAGAATAGACAACCTAATTTGATTGATTAAACAAGACTAAAGCTATCAAAATGTCAAACCATCAAAAGCTATCACGAAGGATCGCAAATCTTACGTAATAATTCGAATGCTTAAAAGTGTACTTTTTGCATACAAAAACTAGTATCTTTAGTAACATGATAAATGAAGTACGGCCGAATTTTGGCCCATGAAAACCTGGAGGTCTTAAAGCCTGTGGTTGGAACTTGACAAGTTGCTGCGCTGTGTTTTTCTGTGAATAAACAACGGTCGAATTTACAGCAGCGGGAGGATTTTTTGAACTGGAGGCTGCATCAGAGGAACTTGGCTGCGATGGTCTTCCATTCAATGCACCAGAGAGGATATCTGAATAAGCCCGTAGCTGTTCACTGGATGGACGAGTGTTGTAATTCCTCAGGCTAGCCTCACTGCGATGACCAGAGATCGCCATTATGTGCCGCGATGGAACTTGCGCGTTGGACCACAGCGTGATTTCAGTGGCCCTGACACTATGGTTCGTGTAGATTCTCGAAAGAGACGCCAGTTTATAAATTTCTTTCATTATTGCTTCAATTTTGTTGATCCCCAGAGGCTTGTTGTCGTACCAAACTTCATCTTCAGATTTCACGGCTCGCTTTGGGTACTTAAAAAGTGCTTCGTAGGCAGGATTTAACTTCTGGAAGTAGTTCTTGAAGCAGTTGAGGCCGTCAAAAAGTGGATCCTCCGGACGTTGAATACATCCTGACCTCCTTTTCGACACTGCTGATGTCTTCGATCCCCCTTGGATGGTTCCTAGTAGCCTCATCATGGGTTATTGAAACATATTCCCGTCCGTTGTCGTCGAATAAGAATTCGTGCTTCTGCGTTAAATTAGCGGAAATTTAGGTCAAGCTCTTTGTTGTTCATTTCGTGGAAGTTCTTGGCAACTTTTCTTTCACTGCCGGCAAGCACAACGAAAAAAAAAAAATTTTTATTTATATTTTGGTGGTCATTTTCGAGAGAAAGTTGTAGTTGTTGGTTAGAAACGTGTGTGTGCTAGCCAATTTTAAAATTATCCGCTTTCCTTGATTGTTTTGTTTTTGGCAAGAAAATTTAGCAAATGTGCGTCCACTCTATTCGAGGTTTTCATAATGTATTTATTATATTTTAGCAACAAAAAAACTCGGACAGCCCATTTGGTACATTGTTTGGTTTTCTTTGTTTCTGCTCTTGTAATTATATCGTCTATTGCGGCACTCGACATGTTTTCAAATCTTTGCCTGTTTAAGTTTCCGCCGCGCTCATTGTTTTCATAATTAACTTCGTTAGAAACCTCACTTTCAGTTAACGGGTAGGTCGCACTGTCACTGACAGAATCCTCTAAGTCGATCGACGCTAATAGCTCGTTTCCTCTTTCGTCTTCTAAGTCGTAGAGGACTTCTAAGTCAAGCAAACAACCCGAGAAAAAAATTCGGTCACCATGTTACAAATTGGCAGATAGCGTGACAGCTTCAACTCCACATTCTATACTCTGTTATAGTTCACCACTAAATTTTCTTCGCTTCTTATTGGTTAAAATCGATCACGTGACGCGATAGTGCTCATCCGTGGAGAGACACTATCAGCCCATAGTGCCCGTCCGCGGAAAATACCCAGATGGATAGTGCCCGTCCGCGGAAAACCTAGATTGATAGTACTCATCCGTGAAAAGTTTTGAATAGTTTGACGGCCGCGAAGTTGGGCAGATCTGAAAAACAGTGACTCTTCAATTCTGACAGGTATAACGTATTATTTAGCCAATGTACGGTTGCGAATTATTGACATTTGTGACTAGCTGTGGGCGCGGAAGAAAATTTAGTGGTGAACAATAAAAACAATAGAGTGTTTATGTCTCGGAACTATCGGTCTGATAGTTGCCCGTTGGAAATTTGATGTTCTTAAAACTAGCATATTTGTTTTAAGAACATCAAATTTCCGCGGGGCAACTATCAGCCGATAGTTCCTCGACAAAAACACTCTATCGTTTAAATAGAGCACGCCCTTTCAACCAGTGACAGCGTGCGTTATATCCGAACTTTATTACAAATATATTTAGGACCTTTAGACCCCAAAATCACACACAACGCTAGCTTGAGCCGCATGTGGTGTGAGTTGAGCAGTTAAGATTTTCAATAAGCCCTTTTTGTTTCGATTCATTCGTTGTAGTTGCCATGTTCCCAAGTACATCGAGATGTTCATTACACCCATTTTGAAATCCCTGGTGATACTCTAAATTGCATAAATCTCAGCAAACGAGGATGGAACTGCACCAAAAAACTAGTGGTCAGACTTCTGAGTCAAACCTAAGCAACAGGGTTTCATATCACTGGCTTCGATATCAATTCACACTCTCCGTAGGCGCTTTTTCGACCTAGAAATCACTCATATGGAGTACAAATATCTTGCACAAATTTCATGGCAGACAAATTCATCTACATACCCATAATAGCTCAGCATATGTACTTTGAAGTTGGTACTACTACCTTCATAAAATAAGTCACGGTATCATTTTATTTATTTTAGTGATACGTTTAAACGGAAATGACCCAGAAGAGTCTGACAATGAAACTGTAGAACCTGAAGCGTAAGTGTAGAGTGTTTTCTAATCTAATTAAAAGCCAACAAATCACTAACTAATGATCTATCACATGGGCAAATTATAGAGCCAACCTTGAAAGGTTCCTTTTCCTTTTAAGCTCCAAATTCCTTTTAGGGTTCCTTCTTAGAATCTGACCTTCCATCTGTTGGTATAGGAATTACGAAAAATGAGTGAAGCTTAAATTCCTCATCATTATGATCAACCCCATTCACTCCAAAGCTTAAACATGTTTTAAAGCTTTTTCTTTTTTTTGACAACTTTTGAAATATTTTCGTCAAAGAAGCTGCTTAAACCATTGTTCGCCAACTTAAAATGTAGCCTATTAAAAATATAAGTCAGCAATTATTTGAATCCTATGGAAATTTAGTTACTCAGTCCTCTGTTTCTGATGTTTGTTCAATTAAACACTGTTTACCTAAAAGTGTTTTGCTTGTGTGGATAGGGTCACGTATTTAGTTTCCTTTCTCATCATTTCTCTATTTATTCCAATAGAGTGCCAATGGCTCCTGTCCTGTTATGGGAGGTTGCAAGAAAAAACTTGGCGATTGAAAGAGTGGTTGGTCATGGTGCGTTTGGAGTGGTCTCCAAAGCGTACCTTCTGGATCTGCCAGGCATCCCAGACTGGACAGTTGTGGCAGTAAAAAGCTTACAAGGTGACATTTTGCGAATTATGATGAAAATTACTAGGATGAATCAAAGTAATACGAGGAACGTCGGGAAGAAAAGAGATGCATGTTCCTTGCAAGTAAACTGCAATTAAAGAAATTGAAGAGGATAAGCCTTAAAGAAAGAACTTATTCGTTCGAATTCACGGGACTTGAAATCGTACCCCCACATAATAACTGTCGGGCAGTTTTGTTTATTACGAGGCTTCATGAGGTAAGCGAATACAAATTTTAGCGGGTTCTTCAATTCACTTCCACATTAAAAAGTGATCTACTATAAATGGGAAAATCACATTTAAGCTGTTCGTCATACTTGTCTATTGAAGTAGAGAAATAATCTTCGCAACAGAGAAGCCTCTACGATAGAAATAAACCAAATTGTCCCTTTGTCTGCGGCCATGCAATTTAATGCACCGTTACATAAGGCCTCCATCGAAGAATAATATTTTGTTACCGTCCCTTATAATTTACGCTCCTAAAAAGAGGTCTCATTGTTTTTTATTAACAGAAGGTGCGACGGAAAGTGAAAGAAAAGATCTGTTGTCTGAACTAAACCTCTTAAAGAAGCTGAAGCCTCACCCGCATGTAATAAAACTATTGGGTTGCATCACAGAAGGAAAAGGTAATTACATGTATGGTTGATCATGTCAAACACTTATGCAGTTTAATGTTTCTATTTTTTGTTATCGTACAATTTTTTGAATGACTATTAAATGTAGTGAATATTGAATTGAAAGCTTGAGTTCCAAAAGGTCATTTTATTTTGTTGTTATTGTTCAGTTATTCTCTCGTTATTAATTTTTCCTTGCGCTAACATACCCATCTAAATAAAGCATGGAGTATGTAAATTTAACAGTGCCTGTAATGTGACAGAAGTAATTTCTTTATAAGTGTTAAGCGTGCTTTGATAATTAACTATTGTGCTCTAGGTAAGGTCATTATAATTGTAATGAATGTTACTATTTAAAGTTCTGTAAGTTATTAATGTAAATACTTGTGAAGGTGTATTCTGATCGTCCGGGTGAGTGTGGTCCTGAGAAGGACTGTTGTCGGTGGTAGTGACTGACGTTTCGACAACCTGTGCGGAAGTCATCATCAGAGTCAAGTGAATGATTGTTGTCAGTAGAGTCAAGTGAATGATTGTTGTCATTCTACTGACAACAATCATTCACTTGACTCTGATGATGACTTCCGCACAGGTTGTCGAAACGTCAGTCACTACCACCGACAACAGTCCTTCTCAGGACTACACTCACCCGGACGATCAGACCACACCTTCACATGTTACCCCCGGGTTCAAACCATTTACTGCAATGTAAATACTGTTAATATTGTATGTATTTTTTTTATTATTTTGCAGGGCTTGGTATTGTAAGTGATTAAAACAAAAATAGAAATATGAAAATAATAAAATACACAGAGTACATAGAATATAAACATGTTTGTTGTGTTATCGCAATGTACGATTCATACAGTACGATTACATACGTACAGTACGATTCATACCTTAAAAAACCAGAGGTTGACTGGAAAGAATCCTCTTCTCTTGGGATAACATAGTCTCTGAAAATACTCTGCAATATATATTTTGAAAGCGGTTTTTTATCATTCTATAGAAAACCCATATGTAATCATTGAGTATGTACCTTACGGTGATCTTCTCGGTTATCTTCGGAAAAGTCGAGGGGCGCGCGACTGTTACTACGAATATCCCGATATAGAACCAGAGACGACCCTGACTTCAAAGCAGATCTTAATGTTTGCCTGGCAGATAGCTGATGGTATGCAATATATCTCATCCAAAAAGGTGCGTATTTTATCAAGTAAGAATTATCAATGATTACCATGGTTTGGAGTCTTCCTCTCAAGACTCATACGTGGCCTGGGTCTTCGAAAAAGTAAAAAATCATCCCTCTACCAAAAGTAGATATAATACAAGTAAACCAGTATTAGTAGGCTTAACATAAACTTTCGCCTCAATTTGGGGTGCACGGTTTAGGAACTGAGTCAGTTTGCTAGACATAACGTCTCGTAGTCACGTTCGACGCACTAAAAACTACTATAAAACGAATACAAGAATTGTAAAAACGTGTAAAATGGTATATAAAAGGTCACTTGTAAAAATGTAGCGGAATTCCAAATCGATTTCGATCAATTACGATCCTCATCAGTAGTACTCCGCCATGTTTAAAATACTCATAAACAATTGTTCATATAAGTGACTCTGAAATGTCCACACTTCTTCCAGGCTTCATGTAAGCGGTCATGATGTATCAATCACAGCTCGTGGGATTTGAAAAAAGTTCCATTCGTTCTTGGAGTTCATAAGCGAGTCTTCGTTCACATTATTTATCCTCACTCCTTCAGTTATTTGTCTCAGCATCGCGTCATTGTGATAAACCCCCGTCACATCCATTCGGAACTGCTTTACCTCTCTATTGTGTTTCTCTTTACAGTGTTTCCACAATGCAGATCGTTCTTCCTTATTGTTAAGTGATTGCGTATGCTCTTTCCCTCTGGTATACGCGCTCCTGGCTGTTTCCCCTACGTATACGCTGTTACACTGGATACACTTAATCTCATACGTCACACTTTCTCTATCACACGGTCCTTTTCCACCTGTGTTACACACTGGGCAGTCTTCTCGTTCACACTGTCGCGGTTTAAATGGGTCGGACTTTTGGAGTAGTCGTTTAATGGCGATTCCGGCTTTCTCCACCACTTTAATATTGAAACCTTGCTGCTTTATTTCTTTCTGGTATTCCTTCCGTAACCGTGAGTTGGGCGTAGCTGGTACAAATATTACTGATTCATTCCCGCCGCGTTTGTACCAGTTGGATTTCCTTTCGCTCTTTTCCTTTTCTCGTTCCACCTTTCTCCACTCCTTGGGTCGATGTAACGGTCTTTCTCCTTTTCGCTCAGCCCTTTGTCTCGCTCTAAAAGCTTTGAGGGCCGAATCTACAACCTCATATCTGAATTTCTTGCTGTACCCCGAGTATTGCATTCTCAGGACCATCTCGTTAACATTCTCTACTACTCGTTCCCATGGTAACAATCTGCTACAGTTAAGTAAGACCCGAAGGACTTCTTGGGTCAGGACTGTTCTCTTTGTACTCCAGCTTACGGCAGACCTAGCATGTATGACTGTCTTAGAAGCCATGCTCTTGGAATAAAACTCATACATGATCACTGAGGCTGAGGCTTTCTCGTCCTGCCTGTCTGTCTCTTCCCCTTTTTTCCCTTTTGTTTCCATCCACACCTTCAAGTCAAGGATAGGTAGCTTTCCGTCCTGGTGTTTAGAGGGGTAATCTATTTCGAGTTGTATTGACGGGTGTATGTCGTTTCCTATCTGTTTTATCAATGTCATAGTCCTCTCATCGTCACTGATTCCTTGATCCTCAGCTACGGATCTCTCATCCATGTGAGTTTTTCCATCCTTGTACCTCATCCCAACTGGTGTTGCTTGCACAGCCATGTTGATGTCATCCACGTACCGTTTGTTCATTTTCACAACGATGGCCAATTCATTCAGCCTTGTTGCAAATTTTTCATCCCACCAAATCATGAAAATCTGGGCCAGTACCCCGGTTAATTTAAGGCCAATTGGACCACCTCTTATTTGCTTTCTGATCTCGTTATCAAATGTGAAAACATGATTTTTCATAATCACTGTCAATACGACTCTTAATGCCTCTTTCAACATAATACGTTTCGCACGTTCATCTGGCTGTGTGACTGGTGGGTTCCACGATTTAAATCTTTTCTCTTTCTGCTCCTCACTCCCACTTGCAGTGATCGTGGGTGGTCTCCCTCTATTCGTCTTTCTCGTTGGACATACATTTGTAATCTCCATCCTAGCTAGCACTTCCGGTGATGTCGTTAATGCCAGGTACAGACCCAACTCCTGACTGTTGATACTTCGGATACTGATGTTACTCTCGTAGAAAACCTCACACACCTTATCGATTGTGAACCCAATATCAAGGCTAGGATATAAAGCAATCACGTCGGTGGAGCCAATTATTAAGTTGTCGTTATCCTGGTCCTGATTAACTCTGTTCATTTCCGCGATCATGTCTTCCGTGCTCGTGCATATGGCGCTATTCTCTCTCGACTTCCATACCTCTGTAAGTACAACGCTCACCAGGTGAGAGAGCTTGCAGTTGTAACCTACCACTGCCCCGCATACCGGTCTAACGGGGGGGCCCTTGTACTCATCACTGTACTCTTTATGGTCCTTACGTAGGGTATATAGCGGTGCTACTTGGCTATCACTATTTAACATATTGTTCTTTACCCTAGTCTCGTTATTGGTCTCGCTCCCTGCATTTAAAATGCGCACCCCCACTAGCAAACATGTCTAGCAAACTGACTCAATTATCGAACACGTTCCTGGCCTCGGCCCACAAAATTTCATCACAAGGTTTAGGAACTGCGTGCCAAGAAAGGGGAGCATGCCATCTTTTTCTATTTCTATTGTAAAGCTGACAGAGGGATGGGCGTTGTTCAGGGTGGGTAGGAAATCCGTAGTTAATTTATATGCCCGCGTGGATAGCCATAAGAGCACGTCATCTTCAGTACGCAAGCACTACGACAACGACCACGCAGGTCCTGTTCGCAAAGTTGAAAGACCTTAGCATTAAGCTCCAAACCACAATCCATCCCGTGTTTGTCAGTCGGAAAATTGGCCAAGACCTTAAAGAATGTGAGACCAAACCACAGCTGGTTAATCAACAGTGCGTAGTGTACCAATTTAAATGTAACCTGTGTGATACAGGGAGCTATGTTGGTTACACACGCGGACATTTATATGCCCGCGTGGATAGCCATAAGAGCACGTCGTCTTCAGTATGCAAGCACTACGACAACGACCACGCAGGTGCTGTCCCAGAGGACCTTCTTAGCTGTTTCAAAGTTCTCAAGAGGTGCATGAACAAATTCGATTGTCTTGTCAACGAGATGCTTTACATCAAACAATTAACACCAAGTTTGAACGTGCAAATGGATTCTATCCGTGCTAAAGTATTTGTGTAGCTACCTCCCCTTTGTAAATTAGTTGTAATTCTTGAACTCGCATTGTTAATTTTATTTTCATTTGTACCCTTGATATGGCTTGTTTTTACCTGTCTAACTATTATTACTATGATACAATTTTCTTGTATCCCTGATATCATTAACTTTCTTTTTTTTTTTACTATCAATAGATTATTCATAGAGACCTAGCGGCAAGGAATGTATTGGTTGGTGAAAATCACAGATGTAAGATTACAGACTTTGGAATGGCTCGCGATGCTGATTCGGAAGACATTTATATACGCAGCAGTCAGGTAGTTTCTTTTCTCACTTCAGAAATAAGGATTTTCATTCTTCCATATATTACTTTGTAAATTACAGGAAACATTCTTTATAGTACTTTGGACCATATACATATAGTTTAGATTGGACGACAATATCAAGGACAATCCTTTAAGTCCAACATAAGGCGTATTATCCTTATAGATCTTCTAAGTGACAATTGTAGCTCCTGTCCTATTTGTTCTTGAGAATTTTTGAGAAATATTCGTAGCACCTTTTGTACATTTTGGTGGGAATAACTCCGTAATTATTAACTTTCAAATTTTAACTTTTTCTAAATTTTAGATTTGAGTGAATTACTATGAATTTACCTTATGATACCATTTTATAACTCATTTTAGAATTTTAGTGTCCACAGTTAGCTTGTAAGCTAAAGACATCGACACTAAAATAGAGTTGTTATGTTATGTTCTCAGTATTTACCCTGCCCATTTTGTTCTGATAATGGACACCTGTCATGGCTCAGGTCCCACTTGTTTGAAGGTTGTATACCGCTATCCATTGGAAAAGTCCTTATCTAGTGGATAGCGATTCACGTTTTGCTATTACTTATCCGCTGGAAAGAGATTATCCCTTGGATAACATTATGCGTCCTTCATACAACTGGGCCCAGATCTTTAATATAATGAAAGCGTGAAGTTAGGGATCGATGTATTGATTAGAAGATCACACGTTTGCTTTCCTCTATCTTCTTTTATACCAATGGTTTTCAGTTATCAAGTAACATTTTTGACCGATGGGGCTACTAAAATCTTTTTATGTCCTAGATGTTACTGTTATTTGAAATCCGATCATTACTGAAAAAAAAAAGCAGAAGATGAAAGAAGAAGATTAAAGAAGCAAAAGAAGCAGACCAAAAATTGCCCATTCATTTCAAAAGGGGATAACCAAATATATAATCAGAATACCAAATATATAATCAGATAAATAGAGGTTTTTCTCCATAAACTTCTATCTCTACAGGGCCGAGTTCCTGTTAAATGGACAGCAATTGAAGCAATTACTGGAAGGATGAAATACTCAACAAAAAGCGATGTGTAAGTTAATTAAATGAGGATAAATCAAAAACTTGAAACGCCTAACTCCTCTGTCGAAAATCGCAAAAGTAAAATCAGAACATCTTACTACTAAAGTAGGAGAGATGCAGTTCTAATGGTAGCTCAGTAGAATATGGCGAGGAAACCTAGAATCTAGAGTAAATATAGAACGTTTTATCCCTTTCTAATCTGCAGGTGGAGTTTTGGAATCGTTCTATATGAGATTTGCACCATTGGTAGGTCCTTTATATTGCCCTCATAGCGCACTGAAAAAAGGTTAACGTATGCATAGCATAAATATCACTGATCTGCCAGGATGGGCACTGATTAAACTCTCGAGGATACGTCATTAACTTTCAGGCCTCCGTGGGAAGTAGAGAAAACCATAAGCCGTCAATAGTTTTGGCAGACCAGGAAAAAGAGATAAGTAATCTCTAATGATGTCGGTCAGAGTTGGTATAAGGACGAAAAACACATGTTCACATATTCAAACGCAATGGCTTGAATTTCTTTCTCAATCGCGATAGCATTTAAATATTGCAGCTTTCTGTCAATCTGAGCTAGCTTGTCACTCAAACCAGGAACTCGTAATTTTCTCTTCTATCAATCTAGGAATATTCCCAAGTAAATTCAAGACAATCATTAGTCGCTGCATTACTGTGGCTGTCATTTCTAATTCTTCAAAAAATTTAGGCGCTGAACCTTATCCAGAAACAAGTCCGTATGATATTCCAAGAGTATTACAAGAAGGATACAGGATTCCAAAACCAGAGTATTTTAAGGATGAGTTGTAAGTAGTGCCCAGCCCCTAACAGTAACCATTATTACCTTGGTGATAAAAATGTGTTTCACTGAATACTCTTAGTTGACCCGTAATATACTATATCGCAATTCAACTGAACTCTAAAAAATGCAGAGCTAAGACTTCAACCTTCTCAACCTCTAGTTGAAATTAAAGAATTTTGCAGAAAGTAAACCAAGTGCCGAGCAAAACTCAAAGCTTCCCCTCCGCCTCCGCTCAAACTGTCATGTAATTACTATGTAATTATTATGTAATTATTATGTAATTATTATGATATTATTATGTAATTATTATGTAATTGTTATGCATTTACATTCAGTTTGATACGCAAGACCTAGGGTCTATCGACATCCTGTTCATTTTAAACTTTTAACGCCTATGATAATGTTTTATTCTGTGAGTGCTAACCATGGAAAATCCTGGACTTCTTCAGATATGATGTCATGTTGAGTTGTTGGGAAACAGAGCCCGAAAGAAGACCATCATTCGAGCTCTTGTGCTCTTCCATCCGAGGATTAGAAAACTGTTCTAATCAGGTCAGAATTCTTCTGCAAATACCGTTCGTTATTGAAGGTCCACAAAACTATTTCAGTTTTTTGTATTGAGTCAGTGCCGATGATTGTGTTCGTGCTAAGGATGGGGTCATTTTCGTATTCAAGAACACAAGCTAGTGGAGACTAGCATGCAAATAGCAAAAAGTGGAAACCACCTTTTTTAATGATAAATAGGTGTCTGAGGCATCCGTGACATGTCGTCAGCACGACGTAATTTCTTGCGAATTTGAGCTGGTCCCTGTTTTAGGCATATCCTATAAGCACTGAAGAAGGTCTTCGAAAGACGCTGTGAGAAGGTTTCCTTGCGCACCTGATTCAAAATTTCTGTTGTTCTCTTTTTCAGAATTACGTCAACATACAAAACTGCCTTGAGACTCACCAAGGTGAGAGTAGCGCATAAAATTATTTTACATACCACTGAATATCAAGAGAAAATGAACTGAGATGTATATGGAGGATGTCGGTTGTCTCGCGCCCACCAGCGAGTCACTTTTGGTACCAAGCAAAGAACCTCCTTACACAGAGAAATATAATCCTGATTATGTACAAAAGTTAATTCCGTCTGGAGCATCATACCAGATCGACTGACAAAACTCAATGACATGAATGTCCCAAAAGCCAGAAGAGTGTTGTAGATAAATACCTACACGTTAAACGTTACAAAGGGAAGTTGCGTTTAATTTATTTGCCAGATGGACGTCTATTAATATGTAAAGATTTCTAGCTACATATGTGCGTGTGATTCTACTAAAATAAAGAATTAATACAATATCTAAGTACAAAGTATAACAATAGCAACAACAGCAACAACGACAGAAGACTAAAACAAAAGAAACGAACTTATAATTGTGGCGTCACCAGGACCGGCAGTTAAACTCTTAAATAAAGAACCACGGCGCTGAAAAAACCTAATGAAGCGACTGACTTAGTAGGGATCAGCTAGCAATGAAAATTGTCCAACGGAAACAACGAGCATACTGGCGAAAATACATAGCTGTCGGCGTCACGCAATTCTTACATAACCTCACGCAAAAACGCGAACTAATTCGAATAGCATAGGATATTTTTGTCTGACTTTCCTCAGAGCAAGTGGCAAGGGACTACCGACTTACTTGTGGAAGTCGTTTCACTTCCCTGAGTGAGGTCTTAGAACAAGTTAAAACATAGATCCATAGGCGTTTCTAACAGTCCAGTCTGATTTCGAGTACAATTTCAACCAAGGGAACAATTTTGCCTTTCTTTATCATTGTTTGATAATCACCCGAAAGAAGCAAATAAAGACTAGAGTCTGTCCTAAAAATTAATAACGATAATAATAACAATAATTATAACGAATATTAATATTATGTTAGACCAAATTATCATTACTATCAGTGATAAGATGGTAGGCGAATCGATATTCTATGACATGCATAATCCGCTTAGAAATATAAATATTTATGATGCGCCTATGAAATAAAAGGAATAAACTTTAAAAATACAATCTACTTTTCAGTGATCATGAGTTATTATTGAGTTAGAGCTTTATCATGGTTCTAAAAGAAAAAAAGAGACAGAAAACCAAGCCATTTGGCCTATTCTCGTCCCTGTCACCATGTAGAACACTGAAAGAATCCCAACCCCTCTCCACACCTCTCCCATACTGTTACAGTTTCTCAGGTTATTTTCTTAGGAATTTTCACAAAGATCAATTGTAACCAGTTTCTTGGTAGTTGTCTCTCTCAAATGTAAACGCCAAAAGGCGGATAATATCCAGCCGTAGGTCCAGCTGTAGGTCCAGCTATAGGTCCAGCTGTAGGTCCAGTGTAGCTTTTGATGACTGAGCTTTTGAGAGGGTCTCAATGAGGTTGACCGATAGACGTAAAACGGCCAAAAATATTGTCCGTTAGGCGTAATTATAAGAATTGGCCGATTCTGACCGTTAGCCATAAAAAGAGGACGCCTTAAAAAAGTTGCTAGTGACAACATATTAACAGTTACGCGTAACTTTGCAAAAAAATTAACCATTAGCCGTAAAAGCCATTACTCTGTTGCGACCCTCTTTTAACGGAGAGATTTAGCACCGCGTTTACGAAAAACGGCAAACTTCAGCTTGTCCTTTCACATTTCACGTAAAATAGCGTGGACCTTGCTACTTTAGCTTCGCTTACGCTAACGTCATGGTATATTTGAAGGCGGCCATACATGAGTTACAAGGAATATTTTTGATGGCCTTTATCCGGCGATAATTTCTCGATAAGAAAAAAAGTTAAGCTAATCTTACATAGACGACAAACGCGAAACAGGTTACTTTCACCTAGAAACAGCAAAGCACAACCGACAAATGGGAAAAAATGGTGGGAACAGCAAGGTCACGTGGTCTTTCGTCGTTCACGTTTCACTTAAAGGCGGTGCTAAATCTCTCTAATGAATCATTTCCTGGGGCTTTCTTGATCAATATGCCTCAATGATTTCCCTCACATCCCGGGTGAGCAAGCTAAGTGCGTAAGATCCTAACAGAAGCTGGACTGAGGATATCAAGAGGTTTAACAGGATCACTTCAGAGATCTTGAAGAGGTATGTGATCCATACTTGATCTTTTTTCATATCAAACTCACGGGGTACAAACAGTCTCTTACTGAATTTCGGGACCACGCCCACTTCATCGGCCCACTCAAATCGAGTGCGATTTTTGGATGTTATATCATTTTGCCGACTCTCTGTTCACGCTCATGTTGACACGCCGATCTGAAGAATTATTTGCTGTTTAAAGCGTCTCGACGGAAGAACAGCAACACGCAAAATTTTTTAGTAGCAATAAACCGACAGTTCCATACACACAGCTTTTGACCGAACGCAGAGGTGTATTGCACTGCCATTTAAACCTTTTCATTCAATAAAAATGATAAACAGCACTTCTTTCATAAAATATACTCAAATAGATTTAAACCTAACGTGGTCGCTTTCACCGCTTGACTTGACATTTGTTGTGCTGAGGAAGGAAAATGAGTTAGTGGGTTTTCGAATTTTATTTGTTTAGAAAACTGAACAGGGAGGTTTAAATCAACCGAAGAAGCGAATACAAACTCCAACTGGCCATAGACTGTCAAAAAAACGACAATAAAGCCGCACCTTTTGATGAGAAAAACTCCTTTGAAGTTCGGAAGTTCGCGACGACGTGAAACTGGTCCATCTCAAGTCGTCGCCGATAAGACGACGACGAAATTCTTGATTCGCGCTTGCGCAGTGACGTTCTCGCTACTTCCGTACGTCGTCGTGGTTGATTAAGCTCCCTAATAATGATTATTACACCACTCGGGCAGTCAGAGGGCCAATAAGTAAAACTAACCAGTCAAAATACACTATTGCCGGTCAATATTCTCTCAGCATTGGACCGGGCACTGTCCCGAATGGTCCCGAATGGTCCCGAATAATACCGCACTTGTGTCACTTTGACCTTCAGTCGTGTAATAAATCTCTTATTAACCAAGCTTGCTCGGGACCGTACTGGAAGAATATCGGCCCTCGGTCTTTTTTGTATGGACCTCGCTGCGCTCGGTCCGTACTGTCAAGACCTCGGGGCCAATATTCTCCCAGTACGGCCCTCGCGCTTGGTTGATAAGATGTATTAATGATAATGATGAGGAGGAACTCTAAAAATTCAAGAGAATAATTTTCTTTTAAATATTGTGTCGGTTGGTAGAGTTTAATTTCATTTTATAGAGGCGCGTGTGATCTCTTTTATTTATAAATAAGTCTTTCGTTTTTTGGGCGTTTTATCTTTTGCCTTCTTTTAAATCAAGATTTTTGAGGGAAAACAATCATGATGATTTTTACGTGTAAGATGCCAGAAACTTTTTATGGAAGAATATGCATGTAGATGTAGGATTTGGATTTTAGCAAATTTTTATCCAACTATACTTCGTAGAGTACAAATATCACGCGGTATTTGTACTCTAGAGTACCGGTAAGACAGGTTGTCTCGTATAGCGCAAGAGAAGAATTGGATTGAAGTGAAAAAAAAAGGCGGACAATCTGAATCATATTTGTATGATCAAATTGTTATTTGTATTTTGACGAAGCACAACTCGTAAAAATACTCAGCGATAATACACAACAAAACGTCTAATAAGATATATGTTCCCCCCAATAACGTAACTCCATTCTCTGCCTTAAAAAGCACACACAACCCACAATTCCCCTTTTCGCTCCGACGAAGGGCTAACGCTCGAAACATCAGCTTTTGTAATCGTTACTCCCACCGTCGCAGCCCCAAACAGTTTCTTTCCAAACTATCAGCATTTATTAATAAGATATACGTATTCAGTTATTGCAGTCATGATGATAATAGTAATAATGATGATGATAATTGTAATGGCAATAACAATGATAACAGTAATGATAGTAACAAAGAAAAATTGTAATGTCCATAATGTTCGCTTAATAAAATATGTTATATATACAAGGCTAAGAGATTAGGAAAACATTCTTAATAATTTTAATAACTTTTTCCTAATCTTTTAGCCTTGTATATATAATATAAAAAAATTGTAGTCATAAATTAAAAGGTGAAAAAGGGAAAATTTTAATCAACAATAATTCCATGAACGCGTGTTGGATATGACATGGTAAAATATCCAATGAGGCACGTAGCGCCTTGAAACTCATCCAGTATCCAAGAAGCGCGAATGGAGAAATCGTTTAATTAAATTTTCCACTTTTCTGATTATGCAGTAGCAGCTT